>NW_026461112.1:0-67864 GCF_021730395.1 Mercenaria mercenaria | reverse complement strand
ATTCGATTTCGCCTAACACATTAATGTTTGCTCTGAAGTTTTAAGACTTATGAAAGCGGCTAACACGAAAATATTTCGTTTCAGAAAATAATTATTTTATTGTTTCTTACAATAATCCTTTAACATACGATACGAATTATATACTTCAAACATTTACTAATCGTTTATTTTACTGTTATTGTCCATTGAAATACAGTATATTTCATGAAAACAGACAACATCTGCTACTCTAATTGTAGAAGTATAATCATTTTTAGCAAAAACATGTTGGCAGTAGAACTCTCAATAGATGATAACATTAACATTCATTACCAAGAGAAGAGAAAATTGTCAAGAATCATTTGTTTATTCTAAAGTATTTATTAGGAATGAAGTAGTAAAATGTAATTCTTAAATTCAAGACTAAGACACTTAACTTGAATTAAAGGTGCTTAATATGGATAAAAAAGCGTGAAACGTTTTCTACAGCAAGTGTTAGTAAGCATTCCAGCTTAGTATACAAATAATATTCGTGTGGACTTGATAAGTACGGCGGGATGAAAACAATATAAATATATACATGAAGGTGGAAAGACTTTTCGTGTGCTTTATTATAAGCGTCATTTATCGCTAGGTTTTTACTCATGTGAGATGAATGCCAGTTGGCAGTATTTTTTTTTTGAATACAAAATTCGTATAGCAAGCATTGAAAAGAGGAATGTATCTCTAAAATCCTATAGAATATTATGTACTCTGACTCCAACGTGTTAAGCTAACACAAACGATAACAATTAAAACGGTACACATATACTATAGATACCCGCAATCTATCGATATCGAAGAAATGTCGACTTCAAACTCGACAGAATTCTGGAATAAAATTAAAAATTTAGGACCCAAAAGAGACAAATCTATACCTATAGAAATCGTTGATGACAGTGGCAGTGTAACCAGGGTTCGAGCGGTGGAAGACGGATTTCTCCAAATTGTGTAAACGATAACGATTTCGATAATACACATTACGATCGTTGTAAGTTCCATAAACACCTACTTGAACTACAAGTGGACAACCCATTGTGGTGTTTGACTATGGTATTATACCTTCTGTTTGGAGGAAAGCTATTATCTGCCCAATAGTGAAAGACTTAAACTCAGACAAACGTGTGCCGCTACACTGCAGGGGAATTATTAGTCTGTATTAGTAAACTCTACAGTTTATTTATCAACAAAAGAGCGTCCAGTTATCTTGAATCTAGCGGTATCCTAGCAGAAGAACAAAACGGGTTCAGAGCTAACAGATCTTGCGAAGATCACATATTCACTCTTAATAGCATAATTAGAAACAACAAAACGGTATTTACATCATTCATAGACCTGAAAAAATGTTTTGATTTTATTGACAGAGACATGTTGTTGTACAAACTGTTACTTAATAAAATTGACGGAAAGGTATATCAATCTATCAATAGCATTTATGCCCACTCTTCGGCGTGTATACGCATCAACAATCATGTCACAGACTGGTTTGATTGTTCCACCGGCTTAAAACAGGGCTGCAATTTATCGCCGACATTAATTTCGGTCTTCTCAAATGATCTCGTGCAAGAAGTGAATGACCTTGACCATGGAATATCAATGGGTGATGTAAAAGTCTCGATATTACTTTATGCTGATGACATTGTACTCATTTCGGAGTCAGAGATAAACTTACAAAAGATGTTGGACGTGCGTCATAGTTGGTGCAAACGAAGTCGAGTTCTTATAAACGAAAACAAATCAAAATGTACCCATTTCCGCAGGGGACGTTCAAATCGCAGTGAATACATATTTAAGAGAGGAGACAATGCGCTAGAAACAGTTGAACATTACAAATACTTAAGAGTAGTGTTCCAAGAAAAGAACACTTTCACACAAAACTGCAAAGCTCTAGCAAAGTGCGCGGGACGAGCTCTTGGTAGTATTAGAGAGTTTGAGATTTCAACCTTCGCCTTCCCCTTCAACGTCTCTTGCGAAGTTAACGTATGAAGTTGAAGTTCGATTAAAATTCCTTGAGATTTCAAACATTAAAATGAAACTTACTTTTTTTAATCCGCCCATTCAATTTATCCGTAATTATGATCGTTTTTTTCGTGCATTTTGATACCAATTGTCCGAAAGGGCAGGGATTTTACAAGAGGTTTTAAAAATGAAAAAATGAAAATTAAATAAAAAACATTTCAATTAATATAATCATCGCATGGATATTAGAGCGATTACCAAATAAAAAAAAAAAACAAAAAAAAAACAAAAAAAAAAACGATAAAACAATGTGAACAATGTAAAAACTCGTTAGTGTTGCTCCAAACATTTAGGTTTTATATAAAATTATGTCAGTATAGTCAGTATACAATGCACGATTGTAAATCATACATGAGAGGAAATAAAAATGATTATTACATACCTAAAATTATTTTCCACTGGGTTTCAGTGGACCGCGATCGTGCAATATTTTTCCATATCATGACGTTGAACGCTTTCATTTCGGACTAGTCCCAATCCGTGACTCTAGTTACCTCCCCTGACGGTCCGTCCATTGCGGATCTCGTTTCTTTAGATTTTTGTTGCTATTGTGTGTTTGTTTAATATGTAATTTATGCAACATTTTGTTTACTTTTACATTTTGATTGATCTGACCTATTAGATACTGGCACGTAAAATCGACTTTCTTTTAGTATATAAACAAGACAATTTGACTGACGTCGCCTATACTATAAATGACGTCGACATCAAAGCTTTATTACACTAGTGTATTATCATTTTTATTTAATGGCTTTATTACACTCCCGCGACGTCAAACATGTGATAAGTTATAATTACGTCATGAGTTGGACTAATATAGGACGTGGAATGTTTTCTTAACGTTGTAATGGAAATAACCGCATGACGTCCATGGCGTCCACGTGCACGCTGCGACAACAAGTTCACGTCATTTTCGCGGGAAATATTAATGCGCGTCAGTTTGATTTGTTTATTGCGTTTTCGGAGAATTTTTTTCCGTATTTTTTCCTGTCTTTCGTGACAGAACGATAATTTAAATATAAATTAATTATTTGATAGTGGATATGTAATAAAAAGGTTATCAATTTGTTATGTGGATATATACACTCATTCTTTCGCGGACAATATTGCCTCCTAAAGTCGCGCAATATTAACGCTGCAGAACTCGTGCATATATCCACATACAAAGATAATAACCTAGAATGATCATATCAACGTGATAATGACACTCTGTATGACTCTGTATAATGCCAAACTCTCAGACAGCACAATATGATTTTAATATACTATTTTATAAGTAAAACATCTGCGGATCCAGGAATTTTGATTAGAGGGACACCAACATTAAAGAGCGGGTCCCCCATTTCAGGGCTTGGGGAGTAGGGTCACACCGAGTTTCAAGACCAACTTTCTTTGTAAAATGTAAGAATCAAAGGGGGAATTAACCCACAATGTTCCTCTGCCAGGCTCTGGTTCCGTGCATTTAAAGAATGGAGTTATCCCATACGGCTAACAGGAAACGTCTCTCATCATGATATCATAGATCTGAAATTGTCTGATACTTCAGAATTTTCCGCCTTACTAGTACCATGTTATGTTTATAATTAAAACGCAATTGTCGTATTAAGTGTCCGACAGAAACAGATTGATACATTCCGATATCGTTCATAATACAGTTCATGTCACTACTCCAGTTATTGCTACACTGACTGTAGTCAAAGAGAAATACCTTTTTGTGAGTCTGTTGTCTTCCAAGTATTTAGATGGTTTCAGTACCTTAACATTGTCAGACGGCGCCTGTATAAACTTGGAATCCAGCCCGAATCCCCATATAGCGCTAAAACTGGAGTAAATCTATGAACACCAAGGAAATATCGAAGCGCACTATTTTGTACATTGTCAATACTCTGAAATTGTTTGAAGCCCCACGTGGATGCACCGTTTATGAGAATTGGGACTATACAGGATGTGTACCGTTTTTCGAATGCTCTGAATCCAAAGTCCTTAAGGTGGAGTATTTTGGTGATAATAGAGAGTTTGAGATTTCAAACTTCGCCTTCCCCTTCAACGTCTCACATATATATTTTGGGTAAAACGTCACCGATATGCGTGTATTTTATTTATATCACACGTTGCTACTAAAGTTTTCCATGTAATATCACGTAAGCCTAAGATTTCTCTTTATTACTATGCGAAATAAAAACTTAGTTTCAGGATTTCTGCTTATATCCATATATATAATTAGACAACACTATCAATAAGTATAAGAATAATAAAGTTTTGTATGGCTAATGATTTTAACTAAATACATTGAATTGAACCTGGAAGTATGAAGTTATCAACTGATTTTGAGAAACTTTGAGATTTTGTTCAAACTTTAACTTCTACGGCATATTTGTGTCCCCAGGCGGTATCGATTATACCAGATTGGCCTTTTTGTCGTATGAAGTGAAGTTTTGAACGTCCGAAGATGTGATATCAAGAAAGTCGAAACTTCATTCTTTTTACATCTACTCTGTCCACATACTCGGCATCAAAGAATGAAATCTGGATGGAGGCACATGGCATGACAGTCATTTTACTTGAACAATAAATAATTACGCGCGAATATCATTTGGTGGAACATTTTATTTTCACATCCAAATAAAATCAATCTGTTTCTGTCGGACACTTAATACGACAATTGCGTTTTAATTATAAACATAAAATGGTACTAGTAAGGCGGAAAATTCTTCTGAAGTATCAGACAATTTCAGATCTATGATATCATGATGAGAGACGTTTCCTTTTAGCCGTATGGGATAACTCCATTCTTTAAATGCACGGAACCAGAGCCTGGCAGAGGAACATTGTGGGTTAATTCCCCCTTTGATTCTTACATTTTACAAAGAAAGTCGGTCTTGAAACTCGGTGTGACCCTACTCCCCCCGCCCTGAAATGGGGGACCCGCTCTTTAATGTTGGTGTCCCTCTAATCAAAATTTCTGGATCCGCAGATGTTTTACTTATAAAATAGTATATTAAAATCATATTGTGCTGTCTGAGAGTTTGGCATTATACAGAGTCATACATAGTGTCATTATCACGTTGATATGATCATTATAGGTTATTAACTTTGTATGTGGATATATGCACGAGTTCTGCAGCGTTAATATTACGCGACTTTAGGAGCGCAATATTGTCCGCGAAAGAATGAGTGTATATATCCACATAAAAAAATTGATAACCTTTTTATTACATATCCACTATCAAATAATTAATTTATGTCTAAATTATCGTTCTGTCACGAAAGACAGGAAAAAATACGGAAAAAAATTCTCCGAAAACGCAATAAACAAATCAAACTGACGCGCATTAATATTTTCCGCGAAAATGACGTCAACTTGTTGTCGCAGCGTGCACGTGGACGCCATGGACGTCACGCGGTTATTTCCATTACAACGTTAAGAAAACATTCCACGTCCTATATTAGTCCAACTCATGACGTAATTATAACTTATCACATGTTTGACGTCGCGGGAGTGTAATAAAGCCATTAAATAAAAATGATAATACACTAGTGTAATAAAGCTTTGACGTCGACGTCATTTATAGTATAGGCGACGTCAGTCAAATTGTCTTGTTTATATACTAAAAGAAAGTCGATTTTACGTGCCAGTATCTAATAGGTCAGATCAATCAAAATGTAAAAGTAAACAAAATGTTGCATAAATTACATATTAAACAAACACACAATAGCAACAAAAATCTAAAGAAACGAGATCCGCAATGGACGGACCGTCAGGGGAGGTAACTAGAGTCACGGATTGGGACTAGTCCGAAATGAAAGCGTTCAACGTCATGATATGGAAAAATATTGCACGATCGCGGTCCACTGAAACCCAGTGGAAAATAATTTTAGGTATGTAATAATCATTTTTATTTCCTCTCATGTATGATTTACAATCGTGCATTGTATACTGACTATACTGACATAATTTTATATAAAACCTAAATGTTTGGAGCAACACTAACGAGTTTTTACATTGTTCACACTGTTTTATCGTTTTTTTTTTTTGTTTTTTTTTTTATTTGGTAATCGCTCTAATATCCATGCGATGATTATATTAATTGAAATGTTTTTTATTTAATTTTCATTTATTCATTTTTAAAACCTCTTGTAAAATCCCTGCCCTTTCGGACAATTGGTATCAAAATGCACGAAAAAAAAACGATCATAATTACAGATAAATTGAATGGGCGGATCAAAAGAAGTAATGTTCATTCTAATGTTTGAAATCTCAAGGAATTTTAATCGAACTTCAACTTCATACGTTAACTTCGCAAGAGACGTTGAAGGGGAAGGCGAAGGTTGAAATCTCAAACTCTCTAAAACTACCAAGAGCTCGTCCCGCGCACTTTGCTAGAGCTTTGCAGTTTTGTGTGAAAGTGTTCTTTTCTTGGAACACTTCTCTTAAGTATTTGTAATGTTCAACTGTTTCTAGCGCATTGTCTCCTCTCTTAAATATGTATTCACTGCGATTTGAACGTCCCCTGCGGAAATGGGTACATTTTGATTTGTTTTCGTTTATAAGAACTCGACATCGTTTGCACCAACTATGACGCACGTCCAACATCTTTTGTAAGTTTATCTCTGACTCCGAAATGAGTACAATGTCATCAGCATAAAGTAATATCGAGACTTTTACATCACCCATTGATATTCCAAGGTCAAGGTCATTCACTTCTTGCACGAGATCATTTGAGAAGACCGAAATTAATGTCGGCGATAAATTGCAGCCCTGTTTTAAGCCGGTGGAACAATCAAACCAGTCTGTGACATGATTGTTGATGCGTATACACGCCGAAAAGTGGGCATAAATGCTATTGATAGATTGATATACCTTTCCGTCAATTTTATTAAGTAACAGTTTGTACAACAACATGTCTCTGTCAATAAAATCAAAACATTTTTTCAGGTCTATGAATGATGTAAATACCGTTTTGTTGTTTCTAATTATGCTATTAAGAGTGAATATGTGATCTTCGCAAGATCTGTTAGCTCTGAACCCGTTTTGATCTTCTGCTAGGATACCGCTAGATTCAAGATAACTGGACGTTCTTTTGTTGATAAATAAACTGTAGAGTTTACTAATACAGACTAATAATTTCCCTGCAGTGTAGCGGCACACGTTTGTCTGAGTTTGAGTCTTTCACTATTGGGCAGATAATAGCTTTCCTCCAAACAGAATGTATTATACCATAGTCAAACACCAGCTGAAATAGTTGCTGTAATATTGCAATAACTGGTGGGAATATCAGCACTTCATAGGGTATTTTGTCATAACCGCTTGACGAACCGGATTTGGCTTTCATAATTATATGGGTAATTTCCTCAAATGTAATGTTACAGTTTAATTGTGCGTTTGAAGTGTACAATGGGTTGTCCATTTGTAGTTCAAGTAGGTGTTTATGCAACTTACAACGATCGTAATGTGTATTATCGAAATCGTTATCGTTTACACAATTTGGAGAAATCCGTCTTCCACCGCTCGAACACGGCATTCTGTTCCCTGGTTACATTGCCACTGTCATCAACGATTTCTATAGGTATAGATTTGTCTCTTTTGGGTCCTAAATTTTTAATTTTATTCCAGAATTCTGTCGGGTTTGAAGTCGACATTTCTTCGATATCGATAGATTGCGGGTATCTATAGTATATGTGTACCGTTTTAATTGTTATCGTTTGTGTTAGCTTAACACGTTGGAGACAGAGTACATAATATTCTATAGGATTTTAGAGATACATTCCTCTTTTCAATGAACATGCTTGCTATACGAATTTTTTATTCAAAAAAAAAAAAATACTGCCAACTGGCATTCATCTCACATGAGTAATAAGCGATAAATGACGCTTATAATAAAGTACACGAAAAGTCTTTCCACCTACATGTATATATTTATATTGTTTTCATCCCGCCGTACTTATCAAGTCCACACGAATATTATTTGTATACTAAGCTGGAATGCTTACTAACGCTTGCTGTAGAAAACGTTTCACGCTTTTTTGTCCATATTAAGAACCTTTAATTCAAGTTAAGTGTCTTAGTCTTGAATTTAAGAATAACATTTTTCTACTTCATTCCTAATAAATATTTTAGAATAAACGAATGATTCTTGACAATTTTCTCTTCTCTTGGTAATGAATGTTAATGTCATCATCTATTGAGAGTTCTACTGTCAACATGTTTTTGCTAAAAATGATTATACTTCTACAATTAGAGTAGCAGATGTTGTCTGTTTTCATGAAATATACTGTATTTCAATGGACAATAACAGTAAAATAAACGATTAGTAAATGTTTGAAGTATATAATTCGTATCGTATGTTCAAGGATTATTGTAAGAAACAATAAAAGAATTATTTTCTGAAACGAAATATTTTCGTGTTAGCCGCTTTCATAAGTCTTAAAACTTCAGAGCAAACATTAATGTGTTAGGCGAAATCGAATCCTCCTCTGTACAAGTTTCACTTCCATTCTGAAATAAAGATATCCTTTTTTGAAGTAGAATCCAAAATTAAGATAATTAAAAGAAGAAGAGAAGAAGAAGAAGAAGTGTTAAGTTTTTTCAATTATTAAAAGGTGAAAATTCGTATTTCTTTTGTTGCATGTCCAACTTTAAAACATTGTCTCCTGTTTGAAAGTTATCATTTACTTGCTTCTCTAATTTTTTTAGCATCTACATCTAAATATATCTCTTTTTTTTAATCTCGTTTCTTTTTCTCATAACAATATTTAATAAACTAGTCAAAAGTTCCAACGCCCATATGTACATAAGTATCAATATTTCATTTAATATTATACCAAATACACTGAAATTTGACATGAGTATCACATAACTATCCTGTACGATGGTAAAATTCAACAACAACACGTGAATATTTATCTTTTATCAACGTTTCGGCGCTTACGCCTTCATCAGGATAAATACATAATAAAACAATGGACGTGACGTCATGAAGTAAACGTTATTTTGAATGGCGGAAAAAGCATATACTGTTTTTTTTTAATATTACATAAATTAATGTGAATAACAGATAGCAAGTTTAGTACATTACGGATATAAGAATACAGGATTTCCTATAGCAGTATATATAAAAAATCATAAATAGGAAAAAACGCAATAGTACTAAACAACACATATACATGTAAAATTCATTACACATTAAACAATGTTTTTGAATTAAGTCCATCAGGACTGAGTGTATTTAACCGGTTAATTTGATTATTTACCACATCAATAGGCATAAATGTGAAGTCGTCAATACTCCGTGAAACCGATTGCATAGTCTGCCCAACATATTGCATATTGCATCTTTTACACGTTATTAAGTATACAACATCTTTAGATTGACAGTTTGTATCATATCGTATAGAAAATGTTTCTCCTGTAACTGTACTGCTAAATGAGGATCCAGAGTTGATTCGTAGACAGTGGGAACATCGTTTCCTGTTACATTTTTTTTATAACTACCCTGTAACAGAATAAAAACAAAAACTTTTCAAAATTCCACAGTAGACTGCGATAAAATGCATTAATTGATTGAAGGGTGCATTTTTAAAGTTTGCAGGATAAGTCAGAAGCGCTAGCAGTATTCACTACGGCTTAAAATTGTCGTCGCATTGATGCGATCAAGCGAATCACACAGTAATGGGAATGTTATGCCACTCCTGGATAATTGCTTCGGTTGGTTTCACGAGTTGTCCTCGATTTGCATACCTGCAGTAGAACGGCGTCAACATTCTTGATTGGCCTGCGTTATCTTCCGACATGTCGCCAATTGAGCACCTGTGGGACGCGCTCGACAAGGCGATCCGCCAGCGTCATAGACAGCCTGGAAACCTACAAGAACTAACCAATGCGATTATCCAGGAGTGGCGTAACATTCCAATTAACTTTGTGCGTCGTTTGATCGCATCAATGCGAAGAAGATGTTTAGCTGTGGTGAATGCTGCTGGTGGCCACACCCGCTATGACTGATCCTGCGAACTTTAAAAATGCACCATTCAATTAATTAATGCATTTTATTGTTATCTACTGTGTTTTTTGTTAAGTTTTTGTTTCTCATTCTGTTACAGGATAGTTATGTGTTACTCATGTCAAATTCCATTGTATTTGGTTTAATATTAAATAACATATCGATACTCATGTACATATGGGCGTTGGAACTTTTGACTAGTATAGTAGTTTCGCCCATGAAAATAACTAAAAAAGTTTCTAAAAAGAGTTGATAATTGATATCGAACTTGATACTTTCGTGTTTAAAAGAAGTTCCATTTTCACTTCGTTTTTGCCTTTCATTAATTTGGACTTCCAGTTTATGTTGTCCAGAATTAATCAGCGCTTCATTGGTTCAGTGTTTTTATTGTAATTTGAATTTAATTGACATCGTAACTCAATTACTTCTTTTCTATTGCTCATGCCATACATGAATTCATGTGACTTAACAGTTTATAACAAATCGTTATTGTCATCTCAATGATTTTCTGATTTAAAATAAAATCACTTTACAAAGTTTGGCTTTGGGTTAACACTGAGATCAGTAGTATCTTTTTTTTATATTTTCAAACACAAACTTCTACCACTTCATAGATCTTTGATCTTCGTAACAAGTCTATACTGATTAGTTCAAAACAAGTAGAAGAGACTTTCAAGAGAGATTGTTCTGTTTGGCACAACATATTTTGTCTTGTCATACGTCACATGTAAACTGCAACTGCCCATGTTGTGTAGAATTTTGAAACTTCTTTTACAAGATTTTGTTAGACTTTATCTAAGCTGTGATTACATTCATATAAAGGGTCTCCAAGTAATGAAAGCCGATTCACTTGAAAACAACAATCTTTTTTATGAAAATGATATACAATAGTTGAAATTTGGACAGCTTTAAATTTCATTTCGCTATTTCTATAAAATGTGAATGTGCTATTGTTAATTTACCAACACATATTACAAAAGTCCCCAATGTAATCGCTTCTTTAACTGTTAGCAAATATTTACTTAACAGGTATCAGCGTAACTGTTTTGTGTTAAATCAGAACTAAGAATTTGATGCACTATTTTATGGATAAATGTAAATTTTAGTGTGTCAGAACTTCTGTGTTGCTAAGGGGTCATTTCCTGTAGTGTAAGGAAACACGCTTACTTCGGTGAGATTCTAGGTTTAACTCCTAGCAGGAAGCCCAGGCACATAGAAAGACTGATATTTATGATATTTATTTTTATTACCTGACTGTATTCTATTGTTTCTCTGATTGGCTGAAAACGGTTTGAAAAGTAATGAGAACATATCATATCAACTTATCTTGGGTTATAAATAGTACGAAAATAAAAACAGATCGAAGTAGGTGCTTGGAAAACCAATATCACCCTGATTTGGTCTAAATTTATTCCTTATTTCTTTATTAAAGATACAATTGTAATAACAAGGCTGACTATATATTTATTCATGTAATAAAACTCGGCTCGGTGAATATAACTCATTTCGGGTTATGAAATCCTGATATCAACCTATGAAAAAGTCGGTAATTGTATAATGTCTACAAAACGTTGGAACTAACTGACTATTATTCTGAAACAGGCAGTTTCAATTTTCTTTGTCTGTATTTTGGTCAGTTGTTTATTGACAGAAAGCTTAAGCAAACCAAACAGAAACAAATTACACTTCCTACTATTAAGAACATTGCAAACAAACGAATGCTATGTTTTAATTAAAAAAAAATAAATTTTCGTTTTTATAGTGAATTGAGTTTTAATTGGTCTGCTCTGCAAGCGTCATCATTTAGTTGTAGCTGAATTGTAATTTGGAAATAGAATTTAGTTTTGTGTTCTTTCTTGGCAAATAAAACACGAATTTGAGTTCAGATGGGTATCTCAACGGAAAAAACGTGTTTTATCTGCCAACACTGAGCGCAAAACTAAAATCTATTTCCTTTCTAACACGAACGAATTACACCTGGAAGGGATACTCTTCTGGAATCCCTTTTCAATCGTAAATGGACGTAGTAAACCGCAATAGCCAAAAGTAGGTCTTTTTTTGAAACGTGTTTAAAACCAACAGGACAATACACGGTAAAGTCCCTTTTTGTTTATATAAAAGAAAATCTTAAAAGTATTAGAATGATATTTTCTTTCGAAATTGGGGTTGGTTCAGACTAAGTACAATACAGGTCTAATTTCAGGAGTAAATATAAATAATGCCACTAATACTTGACCGTTACAGCTATGTATTAAGATACGTAGTTATGAGAAAAGCCTTTTTTGCTGTAATCAATAGATAAATATAATGTGCTACATTTACTGATCTTATTGCAGCTCATCTGGGATGTAAACATCTTTCAGGCGTGACTTTAAACATAACATCTAATACATTCTTTGATTGAAGTAATAAGAAATTAATAAAAGTAGTTGCTGCTTTTACTTTCAAGCTAAAAGATGCATAAGTCGTCATTTTTTATCAACCGTCAACTGCAGAGGAATATACAGTGTATCTTTGGCGATGATCTGTCCGTCCGAAGTCATATCTATGATACGGTGTGGTGTATTTTAATAAAACATGGTTAAATTGTTTACTACTATCTAGAAGGGTATGTCGTATTGCATGATGGAGACAAGATTGATGCCTCCTAATACATGTGTAATACAGGTATTGTTCCATTTTCTGTCCTTCGGTTGTCATATAATTATCAGACATGAAGAAATGGTTTGAATTATTTTAAAAATATCAAATTATTGAAATAAATTTTGTCCTGCAAATGTTAGTCATGTTGGTTGAAGAAGAAAAGTTTTATGTCTCTTTGCATTTATGTATATAGCACATGTATAGTGTTTTATTCCATTAACAATTCATGCATGTTACTCATGTCCTGCTTGATAATCTTAATACTTTGAGACCCAGGACACATTCAACACATCCAGTCCAAGAAGTATCAAAGTATACAAGGCAGTAAAGTAGACATCTGTATCTTTTGAAGGGGCCAGTATTTCAATTTAGGATGAAAACAAGGGTTTTTATCAGTCTGGTCATATTTTTTGTCCCAGGTCAGATACTGGTGCCTGTGATATAGGTAAACTCGGCTCTGCACTGAATATATGGTTTCTTAGTTAGATTGAATTGCTGAAGTATGCAGCTTAAAACACATCTTTAAGCTACTGTAATTAATTGTATTTTAATAAGGAAAAAAGTGGACATAAATTAGAGATGTTCTGCCATATATATGGTACATCTTCCTATAGCTTAAAAGATAAAATAAAATGAATATTAAATTATTTATCGGCAAATTAATAATAGATTTTTAATAATGTACTTGTTTTTTACTTATTATACTTTTTTGCATAAAATTTGAGATAGGTTCAATGTAAATTCAAGCAGAAAATTACAAATGAAATTTAGGTGACGGTTAAGCCGTTTGTTTCAGAATAGTTTAGAACAGCTGAACAATAAAACCTAAACTGAATTAAACAAAAATATACAATGTTGGCAATTTCTAGTGTCATGTGTGTTTTTTAAATGTCTAGATCCACTACTATATAGGTTTAACATTTCATTTGAGTCTCATCCTTGTGCACAATCATAAAGATTTGCAAGAGGCTATAATGTATATTAATATATATATATATATATATATAATTGTCTAAAACACATACTATCTTACATTTTACAAACCGGTCAAACATATGATATGGGTAGAGAAGTGTCCTTCACGCTAATCCAATATACAACACCCGTCTTATCTGCTGTTTTTAATGAAAAAGGTCATATACCGGTGAAAGTGTTTATTGTTTTTAATAAATATACACTTTTTTTTTCAATTTAAATGATAAGTTTTATGATGTGTACCTTTTTTCATCTTCTACTTTATAACATGGAAATGCACGCACGGGTAAATTAATCACACTACAATCACAAGTAAAATCACCATCATTCATTAATTTGTAATTCATACTTTCACATTCATGCAGTGATCCGTGAACGTAAAGAAGCCATGGTTTTATGTAACATTTTAGACCCATATGAAATTTTCGCGAAATGTTTCAATTAACGAACAGTTTGTTTCAGGTAGTATGTTTTATTGTAATATCGTCAAAAATTATACCGGCACACGCTTTGTACAGGAATTACATAGAATTAATTCTAAAATTTGCCAATTGAAAAAAAGTTTTACCTTTAATCATAATATCAAACAGAATATATAATTGTCACTAGTGACTGACAAATAAATAAATAAATGAATAAATAAATTTATATATTAAATAGAAATAAATAAATAAATTAATTAATTAATTAAAGGCTCGAACAGATATGCAACATATTGATACACCTTGCATTGTACAGTCGTACCGTTCACTGGCACTAGACTAGAAAGAAAATGCCTCTGTACATGGAATACCCTACCCTTAGGTATTCTATAAGAGCAACGGTCATGAACGGGAAAGTGCACTAACCTAATTCAATCGTACATTTCTCAACTAAAACGCGCAGTTCGGTGAATAGATACCTAGTATATTGAACAAGCGATAATTTATCTTCCATCGTGCACCAGTCACATTGTCTCAGTATTCCATATCGCAGAGATGATCAACATATTTTATGCTTTCGTCAACGTTACAGAAAAAAACTTGCGTGAACTTCCCTAATGAACATCCGATCTAGAGGTCACGACAGTGTGCACATGTTAGGCGAAATGTAAACAAACAAAAAAGAATGCAAAATATTCACAATTTTACACTTAAACTCGAAATGATGAATGAAATTCATCTTGACTATGATTTTTAATTTGAAATCATAAATTGGTATACATCTGTTCTGTTTATTTAATTCATTTTGCACATTTATGCTGCATATACACATTTTAGCGGACACGTGTAGTAATATGACGACTGACATACATTATCACATCATCCAATCTGAATGGTTTTGTAATCTAGACCGGAACCTCACCAGGGAAGTTCAAGCAAGTTTTTTGTGTAACTATAAACTACCCGTTGTATTTCTAAGATAAGAAGTATTGAAGAAATGTGACAGGTACACAATGGAAGATAAATTACCACTATGTCTTGTTCACATTTACCGAGGTGTGTGTTTTAGGTATGAAATGCGCGATTGAAACAGGTTAGTATATTTTCCCGTTCGTGACCATGGTTCTTATAAAATATCTAGGGGTAGGGTATAACATATACAGAGGCATTTTCTTTCTGGTCTGGCGCCAGTGGTACCGTCAAGTAAATGTTTGTGAAAAGCGTATTCAAGATTGCGATTAATTCATTTTCAAATTAAAATGGAAGCAACTTGACATTATTCAATTTTAAAATAAAAAGTACACAGACAATGTTCAGACAATGAAGAATACTTCTCGAGGTTATAAAATAATGTCATTTAGATAGAAAATATTTTTATAGCCTTTTAAAACCTGACATAACCGATCTTTTCGACATTTCTATATAAAAATACGTAGAAACCATAGTCATCAACTTCAAACAAAAATGGAAGCAATAAGTTTTTGTATCACATCGATAAAAAATACATTAAAATAAAGGACAAAAAATTAAGATTATTTCACGAGGTTAAAAATTTCGTTAAATAAATATAAAAATACGTTTTTAATGTTTGAAAAATATTTTCCGATACAAATCTATAGTAAAACTGTTTAGGTTATAACACACTAAATAGTTGTCGTTCTTTATTCTATATAAAATGGACCTATTTGAAATGGCCGCAGCACACATCGGGACCCATTTTAACTGTCTGTAACCTGCAATTTCTTGAAGAGTATTGTCAATGCTGAATAAAAATCAAAATAAAAGTGGAGGTTTTTTCTGGATGGGAGGGGGGGGGGGGGGGGCGAAATTACACTGGCGGTGTATGATCTAAGTTTCCATAAAAAATTGTGTCATGTTGTTATTTCATTATAAAAATGCTACCTACATGTCAAGATAGATCTGTCATGTGATTTTAGCAAAAAAAAGTGCAAAGAAAATAAGAAAAATAGCTCTACAGAGCATAAAAACTGAGAACTATTTGTATCCGCCATTATGCGACTACCATTTTTTTTCACGCCATTTTTAGCTCACGTGTAACAAAGTGACAATGTGAGCTTTTGTGATCGCGCAGCGTCCGTCGTCCGTCCTGCCGTCCGTAAACTTTTGCATGTGACCACTCTAGAGGTCACATTTTTCATGGGATCTTTATGAAAGTTGGTCTGTATGTTTATCTTGATGATATCTAGGTCAAGTTTGAAACTGGGTCACGTTCGATCCAAAACTAGGTCAGTATGTCTAAAAATAGGAAAACCTTGTGACATCTCTAGAGGCCATACTTTTCAATGGATCTTCATGAAAGTTAATCAGAATGTTTATCTTGATAATATTTAGGTCAAGTTTAAAACTGATTTGCATGCCGGCAAAAACTAGGTCAGTAGATCAAATAATATAAAACCTTGTGACCTCTCTAGAGGCCATATTTTTCATGGGATCTGTATGGAAGTTGGCCTGAATGTTCATCCTGATGATATCTAGGTCAGGTTTGAAACTGGGTTAACTGCGATCAAAAACTAGGTCAGTAGGTCTAAAAATAGAAAAACCTTGTGACCTCTCTGGAGGCCATACTTTTCAATGGATCTTCATGAAAATTAAACAGAATGTTCAACTTGATGATATCTAGTTAATTTTGAAACTGGATCACGTGCCATCAAAAACTAGTGCAGTAGGTTAAATAATAAGAAAACCTTGTGACCTCTCTAGAGGCCATATTTTTCATGGGATCTGTATGAAAGTTGGTCTGAATGTTTATCTTGATGATATCTATGTCAAGTTTGAAACTGGGTCAACTGTGGTGAAAAACTAGGTCAGTAGGTCTAAAAATAGAAAAACCTTGTGACCCCTCTAGAGGCCATATTTTTCAATGGATCTTCATGAAAATTGGTCAGAATTTGCCGTCAGCCTTTCAATATCATCAATTCATATTCAATCTATTTAATTCAGTTTGCCGTCAACCTTTCAAAATATTCAGCGCGCATTTAAGATATTTAATTCACTTTGCCGTTAACCTTTCAAAATATTTTGTGCACATTCAATCTATTTAATTCGGTTTGCCGTCAACCTTTCAATATCATCAATTCATATTTAATCTATTTAATTCAGTTTGCCATCAACCTTTCAAAATATTCAATGCGCATTCAATCTATTAAATTCAGTTTGCCGTCAACCTTTCTACTTCTATAGCTCACTTTCAATCTATATAGTTCACTTTACTGTCAGTCTTTCAATATATTTGATTCACATTGCTGCTGACTTTTCATTGTCTTCGGTTCGCATTACCGCTGACCTTTCAATATGCTTATTTTACTTTGCCATTAACTTTTCAATGTATTTGGTTCGCTTTACCGCTGACCTGTCAATATATTTAGTTTACTTTGCCATTGTCTTTTCAATGTATTTTTGTTCGCTTTACCGCTGACCTTTCTACTTATTTAGTTTACTTTCTCTTCAACGTTCAAGCTATTTAGTTCAGTTTGCTATCAACCCTTCAATATAGTTAGTTCACTTTACTATCAACACCTCAATTTATTTAAGTCGATTTGCTTTCAACTCGGCAATAGATTTAATTCGTTTTGCCAATATCTCATCAATCTATTTAATTCACTTTGCTTTCAACTCGGCAATAGATTTAATTCATTTTACCGTTATCTCATCAATCTATTTAATTCACTTTGTTTTTAACTCAGCAATAAATTTAATTCGTTTTGCCGTTATCTCATCAATCTATAGATTTAATTCACTTTGCTTTCAAGGACTCACTTCAACAATCAACTTCTGAAGTCAACCTCTTATCTTTCACTGAAGGCGTTTTCGCATTCACTCCTTTATTTATTTCATTTTCTTTTTTCAAGATTTCATTGAAATTGACCAATTACTCAATTCATGGTATTTAGATTTCAATTGTTATTCAATAATCTGAGTTCCATAAACTATGTCACTATGACCTGTAATTAATACTTTTTTTAAGACTTTTTTTACACCTAAAGTATAAATTAGGCTGATCAATAAAACAATTGATCTGCTTTATAATAAGCCCTCTTTTAAAATAACTTAACTTTAAATGAACAAAAAAAATCAACAACCTAAATTTTTTCTACTGTTTATTATTCACTACTACTTTAGTACTATATACCTGAAATAGATTTATAATCAATGAAGTGTACAATCTAAATATAGAATTG
Source organism: Mercenaria mercenaria (assembly GCF_021730395.1). NCBI lineage: Eukaryota > Metazoa > Mollusca > Bivalvia > Venerida > Veneridae > Mercenaria > Mercenaria mercenaria. Next base: position 49,591 of record NW_026461112.1, on the reverse strand, counting down.
GTTGCTAGAGTGGTTGCCAAGATTGTACAGGTATTCAGTCACCTGATCTTATGACGTCATGTCTATTTCCAGTGAGCCAATCAAATTTAAGCCAGAACCAATCAAATCAGGAATCCCAGGGAATACCAATGTTTACTATCTCAAAATAGACCATGCAAGGTCAGGCAGCTGTGAATAGCTTCTACATAAAATAATCTAACTAAACCTACACAAAACTAATCAAACAACCAACTATTTTGTCTTTAGTCAAATCAATTAAGTGGTATAAACCACAGAGTATACTATAATGTTTTAAATATACTAAATAAATTTGATTTTAGGATGCTGACATCAGGTCAGGAATTTCAACACTGAGGTCAAAAACTGTAACAACAGTTTGTTTACATTATTTTTTTTTAGATATACACTAAAGTGAGATGGTTCTGAAAAGATGACAATTATAGATATTAGATAGTTTATGAATTTTATGACAAGATAGGAAATATAGGCTATGAAGAGAAAATTATGTGAAAGATTGATCCCTTTACCAATTAATTAATTAACTTTGATATCATGCATGGTGAATTTCTCTCAGACTTTCTACATTATTCACCTCCAGACAAAGTATCAAATAATTACATCTGAAACTTATAAAATTTGCTAGTTTCAAAAACTGCAGTCTTAAACAGGGTATGTAGTTATGCTTTGCTTATTCTTTCAAAACTTCTGAAAAAAAATAGGTGACAAGTTCAATCTAGGCCTGGAACAACTGCAATTTCTGAATGTTCAATCACCTTAGTTACTTACAAATCTGTTGACCGGTAATGCCACTAGGTCACAATAGACCATTTCACGGCAAGCGTCTAAGTATTGGAAAAGTCTTGATCGATAGACGCATTCTAAGCGAGAATTCTCCAGACTTAACGTGATTTGAAAAACTGGGGGCTAACAATTGTTATCGATTTTTGCAAACAAAAGAATACTTTATACACATGTAAAAGGGGTTTTCCGATGGATAAATCGGCGAAAAGGTTTTCAATTCAATGGTTTATCGATTCTACTTCTAATTGGACTAGAAATCTGTGTAATGTCCCAGATATTGACATAGGAAAACTAAAATACTATCTGATTGACAGTCGCCAGAAAACATTCGACAAGGACAGTGTTCGTGCATACAAATCGTTAAAGGCATATAAGTACTTTGAGGAAGGCTTCTTTCAGAAACTGGAGCACAAGATTGTTGAAGACGAGGGACAAGACCTATACCTGATACATGTTGAGGTCTTTGCTTCATACCAGGGCCAGGTCTACCAGACCTACGCTGCTATAGACAAGCAGACAGTCTATCCTGTAGGGGGAGCATGTGCCTGTGTAGCAGGGTATATATTTCTTTCTTTTAATTTGTTATATTATCTTAAAAAATGTTACATGCATTCATAGAAAACTGTGCAGTTACTCCGGAGCTCGAACCCGGGAACCCTTGCGGACAGGGCACATTTCATATCCTCTCATAAACAGACTCGGTCAAACCGAGTATGCTGTTATTCTTCTTGGTTGCATTCTTTGCTTCAAAATGATCTTTTTACAGATTTTATTATATTTGTTCATTCAAGTCCGAGTCGGCTTTCATGTGCATTTCTTCCAGGAGCATAAACATAAACTGGACAAATGACCTACCAGTGCGCCATTTTACCTTAAAAGAATCTGTTCTAGGATATTCAGAGACTAAGCATGATAGAAATAAGACTAAAAGTTCAAGCCTCAACATATTCCATATTATTATCATTTCAGATGCGGTGAGGCTTGCAGTCATATCGCAGCCATACTATTTGCGGTAGAAGACTTTGTTGCACAAGGACTTAATCAGTTGCCTGATGACAAATCTTGTACGGACATACTCTGTCAATGGAACAAGCCATCAAAGCGGAAGGTTGAGATGAAAAAATCCACAACATCAGGATAGTGAAGTATGTTGGACAACACTTGTTATAAGTAATAGAAACATATTCAGATTAATTTCTCTGAGCTTTTTGACAGGCAAGAAACCCGTAGTATGAGTTAAAAATATCTGCAGGAGACATTTTACATTATGAGGAAGTATGATTGATAAATGGCCAACTCTGATAAATGCTAAGTAATTTGTATCTCAGTTCGAGCAAATGTAGGGAAGTTAACGCTTGAAAATATTTTAAAAAAAAATATGCACAATATAGCTATTGCGACTCTTGATTTTATGCTCTTCAGGAAAATAATGAAATTTATATTTTCACTGTTTCAAGAAGTGAAAATATCATTTGTTATTTTTCGCTGAACATTACGGAAAAACGTAACATAACTATTTGAGCCGCGCCATGAGAAAACAAACATAGTGGCTTTGCGACCAGCATGTATCCAGACCAGCCTATGCATCTGCAGTCTGGTCAGAATCGATGCTGTTCGCTTTCAAAGCCTATTGCAATTAGAGAAACCGTTAGCGAACAGCATGGATCCTGACCAGACTGTGCGGAAGCTCAGGTTGGTCTTTCACAAAGCAACTATGTTGGTTTTTTCATGGCGCGGCTCATTTACATTTTTTCAACAAAGATATCCTGATGTCCCAACATTGTGATGTATACTACAACTGTTACAGATGTCTTATTTTTTCTTTAATTGTAATTTTCAGACAGGACCATGGTAAAACACTTAAAGAGAAACAAACATTTGACAGCATTGGCTTTGACCCCATGCGTGAGTCTGACAGAACGGTGGTACCAAGTAGGAAGTCTAAGTTAGTGGATGCTCTTAAACGCCACAACCCAGACTGTAACTATCTTAGATATGCCGGAACTGGATACTCTGGTACAAATAACTCGACGGTAAAGCAGAATCCATCTGCAAAAACACCCGAGGATTACATAATTGATACGTTTCCCCCAAGTTTGAATGAAATAAAGTGCGCTTGTAAAAAAGTGAAGTCTTCTTTGTCAGTGTCAGGGGAGGAACGACATAAACTAGAACGCTTAACTATTGGACAGTCGGACAGTGTTAAATGGAAAAATGCTAGGAAGTATAGAATAACAGCATCCAAGTTTCACAAAGTGTTTCGCATGAAATCAAGCACAAATCCAAAGTCGACTCTGGAACATTTTTGCAGTACAAAGCAACAAAACAGACAAGTGCTATGTCTTTTGGACTGAAACAGGAAGGTACTGCTGCTAAAAGGTACACTGAAAAAAAAACAGGCTTAAAATTGAAAAAAAGGGATTAGTGCTAGATTCTGAGTTTCCTTTCTTGGGTGCCTCTGTTGACCGAGTGACAGATAACGAGGACAGAATTGTAGAATTCAAGAATCCACAGTCGGTCTGGAACTTAAATATACGGGAGGCCTCGCAGAAGTTGAAATGTCTCAAATTAGACGAGAATGATGATGTAATTTTAAATCCACTCAAGTACAAGGACAAATGGGAATTTTAGGAATTGGCAAGTGTGACTTTGTGCTATGCACTAAGGATGATATATTGATTCATGAGGTTCTTTTTGATTCAGAGTTCTGGGAAGAATGCAAGAAAAAACTTGTCACATTCTTTGAAAATGTAATGTTGCCAGAGATTGTATATCCAAGAGTTAAGTTCAGTAACGACCCATACATTTATGAAATGGTATAGATAATAGAAGGCTTGATAGATCAATATGTAAATGCCACTACAAATGCCAGATGTAATTGAAACCATAGTATCATTTCAAAATGTTATGTAAAATTGTAAAATGCTTTACACACAGCTTAAGAATACTATGAAAAGAACAAACAAAACTGAACACAAATGACATACATTTATTGAGAAATACTATATAGAGACATTTATTTTGTAATTTGGTTCAAACCACTGAAACAGTTATGCAGGTTTCATGAAATGTTTCTGCACTTTACACAAAGTAGAGATAACTCATATAAAATGCTTGCAAAATGTTTAACAAATAAAATTATTTGGCCATGGAATATTTATACTTACGTTTATTTTCTGAATTTTTCCTGCATTTCAAGACAAGCTCTTTGTGAAATGTTCACCAATCTTTAAACACAAAATTTATTTAATAATTTATGATCAGTCGAACCTTCTTTAGCGGTCGCTTGAGCATAATCAGACACAAACCATAAATTACTGATCATCAAAATACACCATAACACATAATTGAGCCGCGCCATGTGAAAACCAACATAGTGGCTTTGCGACCAGAATGGATCCAGACTAGCTCACATATACGCGCAGTCTGGTCAGAATCCATGCTGTTCGCCAAAGGTTTCTCAAATTTCAATAGGCTTTGAAATTGAACAGCATGGATCCTGACCAGACTGCGCGGATGCGCAGGCGGATCTGGATCCATGCTGGTCACAAAGCAACTATGTTGGTTTTCACATGGCGCGGCTCATAATGATCTTATAGATGTATATGTAACTGAATAATGTTAAACTTTGCATCTGTTTTAAGAGGACTATGCGTAACATAACAAAACAATGTACATGATGATTAGAAAAAAATAGCCTCATGTCAACATATAAGCTTTATATTATATGCCACACACCGCAACCTGGATAAAGTGGACACCTGCTTGTTGTCGTCACTTTCGGTGGCCGCTATAAATAATGTAGACTGTATTTTTTCAGTGTCCATAGTTATTACCCATATGTATATAATATGATACGCATGTTGTAACTTGTATATAAATAAATTTTTGGTTAAATCTTTGAAACACAAAGCTTTAATACTCCAGATTATGAAAAAGATGATGAAATTTTGCTTAAATTTCCTGCATCAATAAAATGTATCAATTCTTTAGACATATTTTCTGATACGTCAGTGGTTACGACAGTGTAAAACTTCTCTATTGCTGTCGCGGTCTGGGTTTGATTCCCAACGCGGCCATCTTTTAAAAAATGTTCTGAAACAAAAACTAGTATTCCAATGTTCATAATATGACCAAAGATCAGTTTGAAAGAAAGATAATGATAGCACATGTAATAGCACATGTATAATGAAATAAGACTTGCTAGCATGCTGATAACATAAAAGTTTGTTAGAAATGATGTATTTATTGGCTATTTTACATAGAAGATAACAAATCTGCATTGTATTTAAATGTACATACAGTGTTTAATACATTCATTGCATTAAATGTTCATTGTGTTGTTTATACTTATTCCCTTGAAATAGTCCCTGTCTAACATTTAATGCGTCAACTTAATCACATTGGCAACTTTGATTTCATTTAAGCTTTCAGAATTGGTGTTTGAAAATTTGTAAGGTAACTGCAAGTTTTGAAAATGTCTTCCGCAACCATTTGCAATGTGGCTGGTATTGCAAATTTAGAATCAAATAGGATTTTATTCTTTGGATAGCACGCTCAACATGGATTCTTACTTCTGCTATCCGTCTGGTGTGTTCCACTTGCCCAGGTGTCAGCTGATAGTTTCCATTTCTAAAGGGAGGGATATTTAGCTCTGCACCAAGTTTTTTCAAGTCTACCCCAATATCAAAACCTCGATCAGCCATAATGTTGTCTCCTGGCTGAATTAAATCCAGCAATCCGCAGTCTTTTGTTATAAATTTATCAGACGCAGCACCACCATAGAGAGATGAAACATATACGACAGTCCCGTCCGGAGTTATTCCAACTAGAATTTTATGTGTATTTCTATGTTTATAGTTGGACCAGGTTTCACGTTGAGCTTTTAAAGCGGATGGCTTCTGAACAAATATTTCTGTACAATCAATTATCAGCCGGGTATTTGGGAATTTCTGAAAAGAGTCTGGCATGTTCTGTTGAACTTGTTCAGCACTGGGATAAACAAATAAGTCCTCCAATTCCAATCGTAAGAAACGTACCCATGTATTAAACATTCCTGAAAAGTAACCTACTGACACATTTAACCGATCAGAAAGATCCTCAACACTCAAACCCAGTCTCAATCTTACCAAGGTTGCAAATAGCTGGTTTTCCAATGATAGTTTCTGAGTGATACATTGACCTGCCTTTTTGGTTTGTTTTGTACCTTTACCTCTCCAAAATGTCAGATTTTCTGCCTTTGGTTTCAAGTATTCAAATAATGCTGTGAAGGTTTCCTTATTTGGCAGTCCAGTGTAGAACTGAACTTTGTCTGGAGTGCTTAGCAGGTTTTCAACACAAAATATCTTACACCTTGCGTTGTTTCTTTCCTTTGTTAATACAGATACTTTCTCTTTCAACGTACTTATTACTTTGTTTTTACTCTTTAACTCAATATCCCTAAGATTATTTCCACTAAATGAATCAAAAGAATCAATCTGCACTCCCATCTCACAAGTTACAGTTTCTGTCACTTGGGTGAAGTTGTCCTTTACTGGGATTGCTTTAAACATACAACATCCAAGTTCATCGGAATTTGTCTGTACTGACGTTGTTGTAGTGTCTATGAAGTTAGGATTTCCAGACTTTGCATATGAGTGATCATCACAAACTGTCTGAAAAGTAATTCATATATATGACTGTTTAGTTTATGGCTTAAATATTAAAAAAAAAATGAAAATAACTTATAATAAATTCAAGAAAAAATGAATGAGAAATATTGTTATGATGTGTTAAAGAGAATTCCTACAGTTTTTTTCCTTTCATAGATTTTTTTTAAATTCTTATATATGATAGGAAAATTTGTGCTGAAAACAATGAACAAATAAAAACAATAGGTCACCAGGTTTGTTTTTGTGAAAAATTGTTTTGAACACACCCACTGTTGCTGAAACTGCCAGCGATTTTTCAACATTTTCATAATTTTCTGCTTTTTCATAAATACCAACCAAAATATACATCAAGACAGCACAATAAAGTTTATTCTTTTTACAGATTTTATTATATAGTTATTTGATATCATAATCATATTTGTAAAACTATATCCTTATAATAATGGGTACAAATGGAAAAAAAATCTTGTTTCCTATTCACTCTTGTGAACTTTTTCCAATGAAAAATACCTATAGTGAAGAATATTTTTTTAAATTTAAAAAAAACTGTTTCATAGAATTTTTTCTTGTTTCTCTTGTGTATGAATAATTGTATTGTGAGCATAAAAATGGCTAAAAATGTATGGGTCACGAGGCTAAATTTTATGTTAAGACCGCTTGAATACAACACCTGTTCGAACGGAAAATGGCGTGAACCTGACCAAATTGATTACATGTATATCTGCTAGAAGTAAAAAAATGTTTAAAAATTCTTAATTCTTTCTATAATTGAATGCTAAATAATCTGAAAGGTGATATGGTCTTATCAGTACTAAGTCAATTGTCTTACATTATATGAACGACATTGCCTTTGTACTAGAATGCGATGTGAAAACACAACCACAAAAATGGCAAGATACCTGTCAGGCAGGGTACTTGTCAATACAACATAAACCAGTATCAACATTAATTTTGATTACTGATAAAACTTATCAAAAATGTTATTTCATTCAAAATTCCTCATATTTAAGATTGTCTGTCACATGTTTCGACAAACGTTGACTTCACTTAAGTTTTCCATAGAAAGTGTCGGCTGCGCAGAAATATGCGCATAAAAAACTATAGGAATTCCCTTTAACAGTTATTACTTTGTTCATCACTGACATTATCCCCAAAATATTTGCAAATTAAATCAAATAAAATCTTTTTTTACATATTTTTTTTTTTAAATTGTGTCGTATTTATTGTAAATGTGCTGCTATGTTGTTATAAATGTGACATACGAACAGTATGTGCGTTTGTTGCATTATAAATGCCGCAGACTGTCTTCAAGCAGCTTCTTTGTTTAATAGGGAAATAAATCACATGATCAGAGTATTGAAGTAAACGGAGCTGTACATTAAAACGCAACAAGTTCATGAATACGAGTGCACAGCATAAATGTATATATTAAGCACAATCAAGCAGATAAAAACGCATAGACCGCCGGCCACATATTTATAGACACCTCACCTGTGACAGTTTAAAAAAAAGGTGAAAAGATTGATACATGTATATATATATATATATATATATATATATATATATATATATATAAACTGATATTACCGTCACTGTTGTCAAATCATGACTTATATCTATAACTTCGTGTCCCTGTACAGAAGTGGCATGACAACTGATTTCGGTCTCAAACTGAACGTCATTAATGTCAACTTCACTCATAACAAGTTTTTTTCTTGCACAATATTTCATTGGTTTTGTTTTCAAGCCAGTGTCAATTGCTTCACTGTACCTGCGAGCTTTAGCACTTGTTGTCGTCTGGCGAGGCTTTGGTCTGTAAGGAGTTACGGATGGTGTGGGTAGGTTTACTGTTGGTACATAGTCCACATGTAATGGGTCTTTACTCATACGCCCAAACACAAAATGTGCCCCGCAAACACGTGTATAATCGGTAACAGTGAATTTATCCTTTCCATGAAAACGTCGACCTGCTGCAAAAATTCATGCTTTCCTCCGATGTTCAGGTCTTTTAGGGATTTTGTGAAATGATATTTTCACATCAGATCGTCTATTACTGCAGCCAACAATACAACAGTAGTCCCTACCTCCCATTTTCCTCGATAATATTTCCAGTTTTTAACTTTCAACAAGAATAACGTAACTAAAATTCGGATAGTTACAATTGTCCGACAGTTTTGATCTGGGTCATTTTGTGGTTGTTATTTACATGTTTTACTCCACGTGTAATTCCAGGTCTCTGATAGGCGAGTTAAAAATACTTTAAAATTGTCAATAAACTACAAACACAGTGGTTGGTCAGCTATCCTATGACGTTTTTAAGTAAAGCGTTCAATTACACAGACTATTTCAATGTTCAATCTCAACGCAGTTCGCTCCAAAAATGAAAATTAATCGGTAAACAAACAAAAAAATGTCACAAACTTTACACGCTGTAATCTATCTATCAATCTGTCTTGCCCCTAGTTTTTGTCTTATCGTTTAATTACGTTAATTCCCGGATTAACGGTAATTGGTTCGCGCATGCGCATGGAGTTCGTGAAATTGTCTATACTGTCTCTTAAATGTTTATATTCGGATATCTGTTATTATGATGCACTAAGTCTTTCTAGCTACATCATCACAAATGTTCTGTTGTCTGAATTTAGTATTTCTGATAGTTCAGTTCAATATAACACTGTTACTGTACCAAACACAAATCGTTTATTTGTATTGTCGTTGCTATCGCTGATCAAATCCTACCGTTGCCCTGTATGCAAATCAAGTTACTGCAGATAGCCGTGTTTGTAAACAATCTCCTTTACGATAAAATTACCTAAGTGTATTATCGGTGGTCATCTGAAATATTGGACATTGCGTAAACAAAACAGTAATATTATAACTTGGAGAACTCTAGAAAATTTAAGAATTCAGCAATAAAATTAGATGGATGAACATCATTAACTGGGAGAGTGCGGTACAACTTTATAACAAAAACATGGCCGATGACGGGAGATCCTTAGTTACAGAGATTGATGGTGATGTGTTACGCTGTTGAAGGATGTCGAAACCAAGTGACAATGGTGAAGTCGACTGACAAGCTGTGAAGCCTGTGGAGTTTGGCGAAGAAGATGATCCAGCTGGAAAATTGCGGAACACTAAAAACAACTTATTTTTTCTTTCTTTCTACTTATCAATACATAATATATATTATACATATCCATTTTACTATTATTTAAGATCTGTAGTCAAATATAGAAATATTCAAAAGTAAGATTAATTTGCTGAATAAAATCTTTGTATATTATAAATAAGTGAAATTTAAATATCATGATAAATGTCTATACACGCGACAATAATTACAAGCAATTTAGCAATGTTACTAAACGAATTTTTATCTTTTTCCTAACTCTTATATAGCATATAGTCTAACACAACCTGTGTTTTGCTTTACTTTACAGTTATTGGTTTTATGAAATATGGATGTAACACGGGTAAAGAAAAAGTCTTGTAGGAAGAAAGGAGAAGAGCGCTATAAGGGCCGATCTAAAATAAAAAGACTTTCTATGAAATTGGAAAATTGTTTAGTTTAAAATTCTATTCTCCTTTGTTCTTGTTGACATTAATTGCATACATGACTTAAGATTTTTTCTTTAAAACTGTTCTTTAATATCATTTCTTCAAATTGTATTCTTATGTTCTTTATCAGATTGAATATCATTTTACATGTCATAAGGCAAGAGATAGTACTTCAAGACTGAAAAAATTTAATTTGCAATTCAATTTTTTTTCCTTCGGTGGGTAACGAGTGTAAAATAATCAAAGATTTCTTTTAAGTTGTTTTAGGTCAGGAAGTACATCAATAAGCTTTCCACAACTGTCAAGGTGATATATGATGCACTTATGTAATTGTTTATTATATCAAACCCTCACGTTTTATACGTCAAATTGTCAGACAATGCATATAACTGATGTTAGAGAATTGCTATATATTGCTGTTTTAGATATCTCGGAGTCAGAAGGGCTTAGGACAGTCCGGCTGGACTGAGACGTAGGAAATTGGTCTCATAGATATTAAGATTAAGTTAGGTTTTAGATATGACACTTGTTAAGATCAGATTTAAGCAATTACAAAGTGATTTACTAAAGTTATGTACAAAATATTCTACTGTGTAAATAAACATCACAAACATTCAGCATGTGTTGTTGTTATGGATCGACTACGTGACAGTCCTTCGTACCGCAGACAGCCAAGTTTGACGTTTTTGACTATCACTGATCGACTTCCGTTGACGCCGTGAACCAAAATGGATTCCTTTTAACTGCAAATTGCTAAATTTGTCTTTTTGACCATCACTGATAGAATTCCACTGAATAATACTGTTTATAGTAAAGTCCATCCGGTTATCACTGATGGTTTGCATAAGACAATGGGTTATTTTCACTGTACAGTGTCAAGTCTGATTTAAAATTGCTGCTTAAAACTGATAATAAAAAGAGTCATAACAGTTCTAATATGAATTCTGTCTGTATCTCACTAATCACTTATTAAAGTGGATAAATGATGAACGTTACTTTGTTCCGTACTGTTATACGAACACTTGTGTTAACTTCACTAAAATCCAATGTCACTTGTTCTCCGTCCTAATTCTAAAAAACGAAGTCTGTGTTCTTGTGCTAAACATTTGCTTTCTGTTCGTGAACTTGTAATCCGTATAAAATCCAATGTTTCTATTTTTAACTATGCCACCATGTCCAATTTATTTCTAGAGTCCCGCGTTGGGCGCCAAATGTTACCTTTGGCTGTTTATGCATTAAAAGTTAGTATATAAACATCCAAGGCTGGATTCGGAGTTTCTTCTTCCTTATTTATATTAAGACACGTGACATCAGTTACCAAGTTAATACAAAGCGAGAGAGGACGATGATAACATGGAGACGACACCCTGAAACGATACAAAGTACAACATACTAAATATCGCAGATATCACTTCTCAGAGATATCAATATCTTAAGGATATCTTTACGCAATAAAGAATATACAAATCTCTCAAAGATATCTAAACAAAGTAGCCTCTCTCTATACAAACAATAGATGCATGTTCTATAATTGAAAGTAATGCCGTCGTAAACTAATGTGTCTAGTGGCTTTGAATAAAACATTACAATGGTTTATACCGGTATATACATGTATACATAATGGTAATTCAACAATCAAACAGTACGCTTACCAATTTATGGAATCAGGTGTACCAACTGCCCTGTTCTCTACTTCACTCCACCCTGTCTCACTGTGTGATCTGTGCTGTAAAGTTAGGAAATGCATGGATATTATTAACGGTGCAAAAAACCCGGAATCATGTGTCATTAGAAAGAGATTGTCATTTCAAAACCATCTCGATTTAAAATATTTATAACTTATAAAAAGGGAACTGAACTGCAGAACATTAGTCTGTAGTTTATAACTTTGTATACATCTGATAAAGCCTTTACAACAAGCACTAACCATGAAATCCTCCTATAAAAATACCGACAAACTGCCTTTCAAGATGTCTGACTAAAAACAATCTCCTAAACAGAAGAGCTCTGGTCATGTGACCAGTTTTGGCGGCAACTTAAACAGAGGTCAAAAGGAAACATCTCTTACAACTAAGTCAAAGGGAAACATCTCCTTTAACTCTTAACTCCACATAAAACCTACCCTAGTTACACATGTCTTATGCATCTTGTACTTATTGATGACATTTATAACATAATTTTAAACAAGAGCACCGCCGACGGGTGCCGTCGCTGGTCTGCAAGTGCTGGCCAGTATAAATGGAAAAAGTCATAGTTCAGAATTTCTAAGTACAAAAAGGGCCATGATTCTGACAAAACAGCATATCGGAGTTATGATACTTAGCCAACATAGTCCCCTAACAATGATAAACAAGCGTGCAAAGTTTTAAAGCTGTAGCTTAATGGTTTTTGAGAAAAGATGGACCTAAACAAAGAATTTAACCAACCCCGACGCCGATGCCGACGATCAAGTGTCGACAATACCTCGTAGATTTTTGTTTGAAAAGTCAGACGAGCTAAAAACTGTATGTATGGGTCAGGATATAAAAGAAATCTAAAGCTAACGTTCAGTTGTTTTGTTGTGTTTGTTTTTTTCAGATTATGTGACATGCATATATATATTAGACGTCTGCATGTATAAAACCCTTTCCCTGATTTACTTTAAAAATTGGTTTCATCAGGACTTCTTACACTAAACTAGATTTCTAACCTGTTAATTGGTTACGGAGCTTCGAAAATCCAATGTGTCAAATAAAAGCAATAACATTAAAAATGAGTTCCGTCATTATTTATTTAAACAACACAAATGTTAGGTTATTTCAAAAAGAAGCCATTCCAATGATATCTTATTATCAAAAGCTGATACGTAATATTGGTATAAAAATAAATTCGAAAACAAAAAATATGAGAATTTGACTTTCAGGAGTTTAAACGTGATGCACCATCAATTTTGTTTGACATTTGTACTAAAACTCCGGTTGAAACATAAAAGTAGATTAACGAATATATGCTTACATCTTACAGAGACAGAAACAACCGCATTTAAAGATAGTCATTAAATTAATAAAACAACCCGAGCGGTATCGTAAAGTTTGCTTTTTTGTTTTATATTCACTTTAATACGAAGCGCTTTATAATTATTCTGCTGTATGTATTGTTAGGTTTTCTCTTATTTGAACACATCCGAGCTTTTTGTGTGTTCTTCATAAAGAATTTATTACATAACTTCTGAGGCCATAAAGTGTGTTAATTCACCTCTTAAATTTTCTAGAGTTCTCCAAGTTATAATATTACTATTTCATTTACGCAATGTCCAATATTTCAGATGACCACCGATAATACACTTCAGGTAATTTTATCGTAAAGGAGATTGTTTACAGACACGGCTATCTGCAGTAACTTGATTTGCATACAGGGCAACGGTAGGATTTGATCAGCGATAGCAACGACAATACAAATAAACGATTTGTGTTTGGTACAGTAACAGTGTTATATTGAACTGAACTATCAGAAATACTAAATTCAGACAACAGAACATTTGTGATGATGTAGCTAGAAAGACTTAGTGCATCATAATAACAGATATCCGAATATAAACATTTAAGAGACAGAATAGACCATTTCACGAACTCCATGCGCATGCGCGAACCAATTACCGTTAATCCGGGAATTAACGTGATTAAACGATAAGACAAAAACTGGGGGCTAGAGAGATCGATAGATAGATTACAGCGTGTAAAGTTTGTGACATTTTTTTTGTTTACCGATTAATTTTCATTTTTGGAGCGAACTGCGTTGAGATTGAACATTGAAATAGTCTGAGTGTGTAATTGAACGCTTTACTTAAAAACGTGATAGGATAGCTGACCAACCACTGTGTTTGTAGTTTATTGACATTTTTAAAGTATTTTTAACTCGCCTATCAGAGACCTGGAATTACACGTGGAGTAAAACATGTAAATAACAACCACAAAATGACCCAGATTAAAACTGTCGGACAATTGTAACTATCCGAATTTTAGTTACGTTATTCTTGTTGAAAGTTAAAAACTGGAAATATTATCGAGGAAATGGGAGGTAGGGACTACTGTTGTATTGCTGGCTGCAGTAATAGACGATCTGATGTGAAAATACCATTTCACAAAATCCCTAAAAGACCTGAACATCGGAGGAAAGCATGAATTTTTGCAGCAGGTCGACGTTTTCATGGAAAGGATAAATTCACTGTTACCGATTATACACGTGTTTGTGGGGCACATTTTGTGTTTGGGTGTAAGAGTAAAGACCCATTACATGTGGACTATGTACCAACAGTAAACCTACCCACACCATCCGTAACTCCTTACAGACCAAAGCCTCGCCAGACGACAACAAGTGCTAAAGCTCGCAGGTACAGTGAAGCAATTGACACTGGCTTGAAAACAAAACCAATGAAATATTGTGCAAGAAAAAAACTTGTTATGAGTGAAGTTGACATTAATGACGTTCAGTTTGAAACCGAAATCAGTTGTCATGCCACTTCTGTACAGGGACACGAAGATATAGATATAAGTCATGATTTGACAACAGTGACGGTAATATCAGTTTATATATATATACATGTATCAATCTTTTCACCTTTTTTCTTTTTTAAACTGTCACAGGTGAGGTGCTTTTAAATATGTGGCCGGCGGTCTATGCGTTTTTATCTGCTTGATTGTACTTAATATATACATTTATGCTGTGCACTCGTATTCATGCACTTGTTGCGTTTTAATGTACAGCTTAGTTTACTTCAATACTCTGATCAGGTGATTTATTTCCCTATTAAACAAAGAAGCTGCTTGAAGACAGTCTGCGGCATTTATAATGCAACAAACGCACATACTGTTCGTATGTCACATTTATAACAACATAGCAGCACATTTACAATAAATACGACACAATTTAAAAAAAAATATGTAAAAAAAGATTTTATTTGATTTAATTTGCAAATATTTTGGGGATAATGTCAGTGATGAACAAAGTAATAACTGTTAACACATCATAACAATATTTCTCATTCATTTTTTCTTGAATTTATTATAACAGTTATTTTCATTTTTTTTTTAAATATTTAAGCCATAAACTAAACAGTCATATATATGAATTACTTTTCAGACAGTTTGTGATGATCAATCATTGTCACAAATTGACATACGGGCCTTATTTTATCTGTAGTGTAAATGCAGGTATTGCATCATCTTTTTGTAAATTTTTGAGTTATTGAGGTAAATGTCAGATTTCATGCATAAAATACCTCTCATGTTTTTCTGTATTTCATAACTTAAATTTCCATGTAAATTTTATTAAATTCAGTTCAGTAATAAGAAAGTTGATATTTTATAAACTTCAGTAATTTATGTTTTTATCCCCAACACCACTATAATGGGCCTCAAATTGTCAATTTCAATCCGCGCCAAAGTAGTCAGATTTCCCGGCTATATCGTGAATCCCGTGAAAATGACAATAGTCATAGCATACGGATTATCCGTGAATCCCATGAAATTTAGTATTTGGCGGGACATTATCCTTTAAATAGACTGGACTAGATATGCCTTGCGCACACCACCTTCCGACATTATAGACGAATCTATGTCTGAATTATTTTCTTGCTAGAAATTTATGCTCGATCGAGGTAAGAAATTTATTTGTTAGATTTTTGTATGATTTTTGCATTACGATTTTTATTTGATAAATTTTTGTTCATTCTACAGAATTCTGTAACATTTACTTTTCGGCACATGATTTTGGCTAGTTTCGGTATGTCAGGATAATTTATTAAATTTTTCAGACTTTTGTAAATTATTTAGAAAGAGGTGTCTAAACGTTTCGTTTATATAAGATGTTAGATTTATACTGAAATTTGTATCGTGATAATTGTAAAGCACTGTTTCAAAAACTTATGTCAAACATTTTGTTAATTATGGAACGCCATTACTGCATTGTATTGTTATGTATAAATCTATATGGCAAGTCTAGTACCATGTATGTAATATATTGTAATTTGTAATTGTGTGCCAGTCTATAGCACATCTAATTAATGTCCGTTGTAGTGTATGACATTAGATATTATATGGATGCCAACTATGATATAACGTTTTTGATTTACATTGAATTTTGTTAATTTGTAGTTGTAAATAATAGCTGCAGTTTATCATGTCCGTATCTATAATGTTTCATCATATACTTTACATATCATTCCATATTTTAACTTTAGTCTTTTTAGTAAGTAATTTTTGTAATAATGGAAGTAATTAGTGACGTATTTTAATCATGTGACGTCTGAACTTAGTAGCACATATATTTTGTATAAGTAGCACGTATTATTTATGGGAGCCTACGGAGGTATGGTGTACCCAAAGGAGCAGTTTTATGCCCTGACTTATTTGTTTTGCTATGGTGCTTACCATATGTTATATATTTTAGCTTCTTCCGCCAGACGATTTTACCTGGTGATGTCATAACCCGGAAGTACAATGCCCGAGGTTCACTTGTCTTCACTCGCCTGGATGTGATATTCCCAGCGCAGAGCTTTCGTCCCATGGTTGTGCCGTAAACCGCAAAGACGATGATGTTTGTTATCTTCTGAAGTCAGCTCAGGGATGCAATCACCTACCACCATAGGGAGCCAACACGGAATCAACGTATTCACGGTTTAAAGGGACTGGATTTAGAGATACGTTTTGTTTGTGCTACTTAAAGTTCGCAGTTAAATTAAAGAACTGTACCACGTCACATTAGAATGGAACTATACGAACTTTGTATCTGGTGATACTGAACTTTTTTTTTTTCTTATAATCAGTTTTTTTTTTCATATCATCTATTCATTGTAAATAATCATCTTATGTAAATAAATTTGTAAATATTGTAAAGGGTGTTGATTTGTCTGATGGTTACTGTCGCCGGTACGGCCTTTCCTGTCACACTCATATGCAAAGACTGGAAATCCTAACTTCATAGACACTACAACAGCGTCAGTACAGACAAATTCCGATGAACTTGGATGTTGTTTGTTTAAAGCAATCCCAGTAAAGGACAACTTCACCCAAGTGACAGAAACTGTAACTTGTGAGATGGGAGTGCAGATTGATTCTTTTGATTCATTTAGTGGAAATAATCTTAGGGATATTGAGTTAAAGAGTAAAAACAAAGTAATAAGTACGTTGAAAGAGAAAGTATCTGTATTAACAAAGGAAAGAAACAACGCAAGGTGTAAGATATTTTGTGTTGAAAACCTGCTAAGCACTCCAGACAAAGTTCAGTTCTACACTGGACTGCCAAATAAGGAAACCTTCACAGCATTATTTGAGTACTTGAAACCAAAGGCAGAAAATCTGACATTTTGGAGAGGTAAAGGTACAAAACAAACCAAAAAGGCAGGTCAATGTATCACTCAGAAACTATCATTGGAAAACCAGCTATTTGCAACCTTGGTAAGATTGAGACTGGGTTTGAGTGTTGAGGATCTTTCTGATCGGTTAAATGTGTCAGTAGGTTACTTTTCAGGAATGTTTAATACATGGGTACGTTTCTTACGATTGGAATTGGAGGACTTATTTGTGTTTCCCAGTGTTGAACAAGTTCAACAGAACATGCCAGACTCTTTTCAGAAATTCCCAAATACCCGGCTGATAATTGATTGTACAGAAATATTTGTTCAGAAGCCATCCGCTTTAAAAGCTCAACGTGAAACCTGGTCCAACTATAAACATAGAAATACACATAAAATTATAGTTGGAATAACTCCGGACGGGACTGTCGTATATGTTTCATCTCTCTATGGTGGTGCTGCGTCTGATAAATTTATAACAAAAGACATTTTCAAAACTTGCAGTTACCTTACAAATTTTCAAACACAAATCCTGAAAGATTAAATGAAATCAAAGTTGCCAATGTGATTAAGTTCACGCATTAAATGTTAGACAGGGACTATTTCAAGGGAATACGTATAAACAACACAACCAACTATGTTGGTTTTCACATGGCGCGGCTCAATTATGTGTTATGGTGTATTTTGATGATCAGTAATTTATGGTTTGTGTCTGATTATGCTCAAGCGACCGCTAAAGAAGGTTCGACTGATCATAAATTATTAAATAAATTTTGTGTTTAAAGATTGGTGAAAATTTCACAAAGAGCTTGTCTTGAAATGCAGGAAAAATTCAGAAAATAAACGTAAGTATAAATATTCCATGGCCAAATAATTTTATTTGTTAAACATTTTGCAAGCATTTTATATGAGTTATCTTTACTTTGTGTAAAGTGCAGAAACATTTTATGAAACCTGCATAACTGTGTCACTGGTTTGAACCAAATTACAAAATTAAATGTCTCTATATAGTATTTCTCAATAAATGTATGTCATTTGTGTTCAGTTTTGTTTGTTCTTTTCATAGTATTCTTATGCTGTGTGTAAAGCATTTTACAATTTTACATAACATTTTGAAATGATACTATGGTTTCAATTACATCTGGCATTTGTAGTGGCATTTACATATTGATCTATCAAGCCTTCTATTATCTATACCATTTCATAAATGTATGGGTCGTTACTGAACTTAACTCTTGGATATACAATCTCTGGCAACATTACATTTTCAAAGAATGTGACAAGTTTTTTCTTGCATTCTTCCCAGAACTCTGAATCAAAAAGAACCTCATGAATCAATATATCATCCTTAGTGCATAGCACAAAGTCACACTTGCCAATTCCTAAAATTCCCATTTGTACTTGAGTGTAGTACTCGTCACGTGGATTTAAAATTACATCATCATTCTCGTCTAATTTGAGACATTTCAACTTCTGCGAGGCCTCCCGTATATTTAAGTTCCAGACCGACTGTGGATTCTTGAATTCTGTCCTCGTTATCTGTCACTCGGTCAACAGAGGCACCCAAGAAAGGAAACTCAGAATCTAGCACTAATCCCTTTTTTTCAATTTTAAGCCTGTTTTTTCAGTGTACCTTTTAGCAGCAGTACCTTCCTGTTTCAGTCCAAAAGACATAGCACTTGTCTGTTTTGTTGCTTTGTACTGCAAAAATGTTCCAGAGTCGACTTTGGATTTGTGCTTGATTTCATGCGAAACACTTTGTGAAACTTGGATGCTGTTATTTTATACTTCCTAGTATTTTTCCTTTTAACACTGTACGACTGTCCAATAGTTAAGCGTTCTAGTTTATGTCGTTCCTCCCCTGACACTGACAAAGAAGACTTCACTTTTTCACAAGCGCACTTTATTTCATTCAAACTTGGGGGAAACGTATCAATTATGTAATCCTCGGGTGTTTTTGCAGATGGATTCTGCTTTACCGTCGAGTTATTTGTACCAGAGTCACCAGTTCCTGCATATCTAAGATAGTTACAGTCTGGGTTGTGGCGTTTAAGAGCATCCACTAACTTAGACTTCCTACTTGGTACCACCGTTCTGTCAGACTCACGCCTGGGGTTAAAGCCAATGCTGTCAAATGTTTGTTTCTCTGTAAGTGTTTTACCATGGTCCTGTCTGAAAATTACAATTAAAGAAAAAATAAGACACCTGTAACAGTTGTAGTATACATCACAATGTTGGGGCATCAGGATATCTTTGTTGAAAAAATGTAAATGAGCCGCGCCATGAGAAAACCAACATAGTTGCTTTGTGAAAGACCAGCCTGAGCTTCCGCACAGTCTGGTCAGGATCCATGCTGTTCGCTAACGGTTTCTCTAATTGCAATAGGCTTTGAAAGCGAACAGCATCGATTCTGACCAGACTGCAGATGCATAGGCTGGTCTGGATACATGCTGGTCGCAAAGCCACTATGTTTGTTTTCTCATGGCGCGGCTCAAATAGTTATGTTACGTTTTTCCGTAATGTTCAGCGAAAAATAACAAATGATATTTTCACTTCTTGAAACAGTGAAAATATAAATTTCATTTCACTTCTAAATTTCATTATTTTCCTGAAGAGCATAAAATCAAGTGTCGCAGTAGCTATATTGTGCATAATTTTTTAAAAAATATTTTCAAGCGTTAACTTCCCTACATTTGCTCGAACTGAGATACAAATTACTTAGCATTTATCAGAGTTGGCCATTTATCAGTCATACTTCCTAATAATGTAAAATGTCTCCTGCAGATATTTTTAACTCATTCTACGGGTTTTTTGCCTGTCAAAAAACTCAGAGAAATTAATCTGAATATGTTTCTATTACTTATAACAAGTGTTGTCCAACATACTTCACTATCCTGATGTTGTGGATTTTTTTCATCTCATCCTTCCGCTTCGATGGCTTGTTCCATTGACAGAGTATGTCCGTACAAGATTTGTCATCAGGCAACTGATTAAGTCCTTGTGCAACAAAGTCTTCTACCGCAAATAGAATGGCTGCAATATGACTGCAAGCCTCACCGCATCTGAAATGATAATAATATGGAATATGTTGAGGCTTGAACTTTTAGTCTTATTTCTATCATGCTTAATCTCTGAATATTCTAGAACAGATTCTTTTAAGGTATCATGGCGCACTGGTAGGTCATTTGTCCAGTTTATTTTTATGCTCCTGGAATAAATGCACATGAAAGCCGACTCGGACTTGAATGAACAAATATAATAAAATCTGTAAAAAGATCATTTTGAAGCAAAGAATGCAAACAAGAAGAATAACAGCATACTCGGTTTGACCGAGTCTGTTCATGAGAGGATATAAAATGTACCCTGTCCGCATGGGTTCCCGGGTTCGAGCTCCAGAGTGACTGCACAGTTTTCTATGAATGCATGTAACATTTTTTAAGATAATATAACACATTAAAAAAAAAAGAAATATATACCCTGCTACACAGGCACATGCTCCCCCTACAGGATAGTTTGTCTATAGCAGCGTAGGTCTGGTAGACCTGGCCCTGGTATGAAGCCAAGACCTCGGCATGTATCAGGTATAGGTCTTGTCCCTCGTCTTCAACAATCTTGTGCTCCAGTTTCTGAACGAAGCCTTCCTCAAAGTACTTATATGCCTTTAACGATTTTTATGCACGAACACTGTCCTTGTCGAATGTTTTCTGGCGATAGGATTTTAGTTTTCCTATGTCAATATCTGGGACATTACACAGATTTCTAGTCCAATTAGAAGTAGAATCGATAAACCATTGAATTGAAAACCTTTTCGCCGATTTATCCATCGGAAAACCCCTTTTACATGTGTATAAAGTATTCTTTTGTTTGCAAAAATCGATAACAATTGTTAGCCCCCAGTTTTTCAAATCACGTTAAGTCTGGAGAATTCTCGCTTAGAATGCGTCTATCGATCAAGACTTTTCCAATACTTAGACGCTTGCCGTGAAATGGTCTATTGTGACCTAGTGGCATTACCGGTCAACAGATTTGTAAGTAACTAAGGTGCTTGAACATTCAGAAATTGCAGTTGTTCCAGGCCTAGATTGAACTTTTTCTCCTTTTTTTTCAGAAGTTTTGAAAGAATAAGCAAAGCATAACTACATACCCTGTTTAAGACTGCAGTTTTTGAAAATAGCAAATTTTATAAGTTTCAGATGTAATTATTTGATACTTTGTCTGGAGGTGAATAATGTAGAAAGTCTGAGAGAAATTCACCATGCATGATATCAAAGTTAATTAATTAATTGGTAAAGGGATCAATCTTTCACATAATTTTCTCTACATAGCCTATATTTCCTATCTTGTCATAAAATTCTTAAACTAACTAATATCTATAATTGTCATCTTTTCAGAACCATCTCACTTTAGTGTATATCAAAAAAAAAAATGTAAACAAACTGTTTTTACAGTTTTTGACCTCAGTGTTGAAATTCCTGACCTGATGTCAGCATCCTAAACTCAAATTTATTTAGAATATTTAAAACATTATAGTATACTCTGTGGTTTATACCACTTAACTGATTTGACTAAAGACAAAATAGTTGGTTGTTTGATTAGTTTTGTGTAGTTTTAGTTAGATTATTTTATGTAGAAGCTATTCACAGCTGCCTGACCTTGCTTGGTCTATTTTGAGAACACATTGAAAAGTTAATGGCAAAGTAAACTAAGTATATTGAAAGGTCAGCGGTAAAACGAACCGAAGACAATGAAAAGTCAGCAGCAATGTGAATCAAATATATTGAAAGACTGACGGTAAAGTGAACTATATAGATTGAAAGTGAGCTAAAGAAGTAGAAAGGTTGACGGCAAACTGAATTTAATAGATTGAATGCGCACTGAATATTTTGAAAGGTTGATGGCAAACTGAATTAAATAGATTGAATATGCACAAAATATTTTGAAAGGTTAACGGCATAGTGAATTAAATAGCTTGAATGCGCACTGAATATTTTGAAAGGTTGACGGCAAACTGAATTAAATAGATTGAATGTAC
The DNA here is from genome assembly GCF_021730395.1 of Mercenaria mercenaria. NCBI lineage: Eukaryota > Metazoa > Mollusca > Bivalvia > Venerida > Veneridae > Mercenaria > Mercenaria mercenaria. The sequence goes on along the minus strand of NW_026461112.1, from coordinate 27,222 downwards.
ACTGAATATATTGAAAGGTTGACGGCAAACCGAGTTAAATAGATTGAATGTGAATTGACTACATTGAAAAGTTGACAGCAAAGTGAATTAACTAGATTCAATGTGAATCGATTATATTTAAAGTCAACAGCAAAGCGAATTAAATAGACAAAAAGTGAGGTTATCTATTATTGAAAGGTCGGCAGCAAATTGGACTAAATACATTGAAAGTGCAACACGTTATTGAACAGACCACAAAGTGAATTACCTAGATTGAAGGTGAATTGAAAATTTAGAAAGGTTGAGGAGAAAGTGAACTTAATAAGTACAAGTAAATGGTACTATCATATAAAATAAATAAATTTGTCGTCGGTGAATGAAATGAAATAGATATTTAGACACTATTTCACTGAATTAATACTTGGAAAATAAATTGAAATAATTGAATAGACAATGCAAAAGTGAATTAAATAAATGCGCATGCAAAAAAGTAGCTGATTGAGTGCTACTTTAGTGAATAAAATGAAATAAGTTGATTAGTACTGAATCGATTGAAGTGAAGGGTACACAAACTGAACTTACAGTAAAGTGATTCAAGTGAAAAGTTGTAAGAAGATCAGTTGAGGTAGAAGAGAACTAGAGTGAAATAGACACTGTACTAGTAAACCAATCAAGCTGATTATTTTTTCAGAATTAACTGAAATTAACAAAAGAAAGATAAGTTGATACATTTAGAGAAAGGATTCAAAGTGCCATAAACTGACATATTAGAAAAAGGAACTTTGAACAATGAGTGAGGAGGATAAACACGGTATAGCTGTTGGGGGAGCACCGGAAACTGGGGGAGAAAAAGAAGTCGGCCCAGATGTTTAGGATGAAAGTATAGAACCGAAATATGTAACAGACACTGAACTAACGGAAGAGGACAAAAACATCTTAGCGGCATTTCACGCACTGAAGATTAAAAAAATCAGGTACAACACCGGAAGACGTAATATTTGCAATCAAACATTGGAGAGACAACAGTTAAGATGGAACCAATGGGAGCCAGACCTAAAACAAAGGAATTTGAATTAAGAAAACCTACTACTCCAGCTGTAACAGTACCACTGTCGAAAATAACACCAAGGATAACTGCTGGAACTTATCATTTTCCAAAACTGTCTAGTTTTTCAGGAGATGATAATAAAGCTGAAGTTACATGGGAAACATTGAAGTTTGAAGTTCAAGCTCTAATAGCTGAAAAGACATTTACAGAAGAGCAGATCTTATTAGGAGTACGATGAGCTGTTAAAGGGAAAGCGAGGTGATGTAGTTCGTGGACTTGGAATTGGAGTTACAATCAATGAAGTTATACAGAAACTCAGTAGCACATTTGGAAACATTGAAACGCGAGAAAGTATACTCCGAAAATTCTACTCAACCCAACAGAAAGATCATGAAACAATTATATGTTACACATCCAGATTAGAAGAAATGTTTAACAAAGCAGTAGAACTTAAAGGCCTGAAAAATAGTGATGATGAAATTTTGAAACAGGTTCTATTCCAAGGACTCAAAACAGAAATTAAAAAGTTAGCTGCCTACAAATGCGACACCTTCCATGACTACGACAGATTCAAGATTGAGTTAAGAAAAATAGAGACTGATCTGAAATCAGAAGGAGACAGAAAGACTTACAAAGTAGCAGTAAATGTTAGTGAAAAGACAGACTTCTCGGAACTGACAGAAGTAAAGGCGCTATTGAAGAAGTTACACGAGAGAATTGACACAATTGAAAAGAAACAAGACACCAGTTCCACTGAGAGACCATTTGGACATGGATTTTCTAACAGATACAGGGGAAATCAATATAGAGGAAGACCTGGGATATCAAATTGAGGCCGAGGTAGGGGAAGGGGCGATGAACCAAGCAGACCCACAGGAACAAGTACCATGCAACCAACCTGTTACAACTGTAAGTGAAAAGGGCATATAGCAAGAAACTGTACTTTGAAATCACTACTGACGTGTTACAACTGTAACCAGAAAGGACATTAATGCTAGAAATTGCCCAAAAGAGTAAGTGCGCCAGTCGTGGGATCTGACCAGAGCACTAAAAACAAAGATTCCCAATTAATAGGAAATATAAACGAAGCGCAAATTAACATTAACAATATAACAACCACGACTCTCCTTGATAGTGCAAGTTGTGTTAGTGAACTAAGCAAATCATTTTTCGATGAAAACCTCAAAGATGATGAGATACAGCTTCTTCGCAAAATATTACATATTGAATGCGCAGATGGACAGAGTCTTCCATACCTCGGATATGTTGAAGTGGAATTACAAGTTAACAGTGGTTTACCGAAATCTCAGCCACGCCAGTGTTTGTTTCTCACAACACCAGATACATCATATTCCTCCAAGACTCCTGTTATCATTGGAACAAATATTATTAAGGAACTACTAACAGAATGTAGAAACACCTTTAGTCAGCAATTTTTGCAAAAGGCAGATCTTCACACTTCATAACACGTTACATTTCGATGCATAGTAGTCCGAGAGAAAGAACTTAAGAAAAACAAAAATAGATTAGCGATTCTTAGAAGTGCGGTGTTTGAATAGATTTACATCAGACCAAATGATGCTGTTCATATAGCCTGTACGACAGATAAAGAAGTTGAATGCCATCCAACGGCAGCCATCATACAAGAAACAGAAGATGCTAGTATACCGCCATTTCTAGACATAACTCCAGGCGTCATTCATTATGAGTATGCTAAAAATGGAGAAGTTACCGTCAACATTTCCAACTTGACCACAAACAGTGTGACAATAGAACCAAGAGCAATTATTGGAGAGTTGCAGGTTGTGTCGATTGACCAAGATGTATTCAACAGGATAGAAGAAATGGAATACATATAGATGATAGTAAACAACACACTCTAGAACAAACTCAACAGATAAAACACATTCTTCAAAAACATAAGGACATTTTCTCCGCTAGTGACATCGACATTGGAAATTGTGAGAAGATCAAACATCGAATCGATTTACTAGATGAGACTCCATTTAAACAGAGACACAGACAAATGCCCCTATGATGATTGACAAAATCCGAACACACTTAGAACAATTATTAGCAGCAGGAATCATCAGAAAGTCAAAATCACCATGGTGATCCAATGTTGTATTAGTAAAGAAAAAGAATGGGAAGACCAGAATGTGTGTGGACTACAGATGATTATTGAACAATAAAAGTGTGCGAGATTCATACGCCCTTCCCAGATTTGAAGACATTTTCGACGTGTTAAAAGGCAGTAAATACTTTAGTACAATTGATCAAAAGGCAGGATATCACCAAGTAGAAATTAAAGAAGATCATAAAGAAAGAACGGCTTTCACTGTTGGACCGCTAGTTTTTTTTTGGAGTACAATAAGATGCCAGTCGGACTTGCTAACTCCCCTGCTACGTACCAACGCCTGATGGAAGAACGCCTAGGAGACTAAAACATGAAAATCTGCGTCATCTACTTAGACGACATCATCATTTTCAGCAAAACATTTGAGGAACACCTTACACATTTAGATCTAGTGTTAACAAGACTAAGAGAATGCAATTTAAAACTTTCATCTGAGAAATGTTTCTTTATTCAACAAAAGGTACACTTCTTGGGACATGTTGCAAGTGAAGACGGAGTAGAGATTGACCCATAAAAGATACAGAAGATAAAGGAATGGCCAACGCCAAGAAACTCCGATGAATAAAGATCTTTTCTTGCTTTCGCGTCCTACTACAGAAGGTTCATTGAAAAAATTTCTGCAATAACATGGCCCTTATTAGAACTTCTACCACCAACATCACCAAAAAAGTTGAAAAAAGCTACAAGAGATTTGGAATGGACAGAAAGAGAAGAAAAGATATTTCAGAAATCGAAGATAATCCTCTCATCACCCCCAATATTGGCGTACCCACGTTTTGAATTACCCTTTGAACTGCATGTTGATGCTTCGACAAAAGCTCTTGGAGCAGTTTTATATCAAATACAAGGAAAAAGGAAACGTGTCATTTCATACGCAAGCAGACTGTTAACAAAATCAGAAAGAAACTACTCGGCATTTAAATTAGAATTCTTGGCTTTGAAATGGGCAGTTACAGAAAAATTCTCAGATTATCTCACGTTGAAACACTTCACAGTACTAACCGACAATAACCCACTCACACACATCCTAAATTCAGCTAAATTAGACGCTACGGGACAAAGATGGGCCTCAGCGCTTGGAGAATTTGACTTTGAAATTCTGTATAGATCTGGCATAAATAACGCCGATGCAGATGGAATGTCACGTTATCCGTATGAACAAGTGGAGAGCGATGGTACAGACATAATCAAAATAGAAAGCAATGTAGTCAAGACAATATGTAGCAGTATAGTGGTACCACCTTACATAGAAATACTACCTGCAGCAAAGATCAACATAGTTGAAGCAACAGAAAAATATGAATAAATGGCACAACTAAAGTTTAGAGAAATAAGAAAGATGCAAAGACAAGATCCTACTATAGAAAGATGGAGACGTGCAGTGATTGACAAACGCATACCAAATAAGAACTTTGAAAAAGAGGACATGATTATGCGTAAACACTTCAACCATCTTAGAATGAAAAGAGGTATTCTATACAAGTATTTGGAAGAAAATGATCTTTACTAACTTGTCGTCCCTTCTTGCTACAGAAAGGATATATTGAAAGGACTTCATGATGAAGTAAGTCATCCCGCACGTGAAAGAACACTTGGTTTGCGTGAAATATTTTTCTGGCCGAGAATGACTGTAGGTGTGGACAATTAGATATCAAAATGTAATCGGTGTCTCAGGCGGAAATCGAAGACCAGTTCATTCGCACCATTGATCAATATAACAACATCATATCCACTAGAATTGGTATGCGTGGATTACCTTACACTGGAACAAGCAAAAGTAGGTATTTCAAACATCCTGATTATAACAGATCACTTCACTAAATTCGCAATGGCTATCCCAACAAAAAAACAAACGGTAAGAACAACAGCAGAGGCATTTTATAACCACTTCATAGTTCACTATGGGATACCAACCATAATACATTCCGACCAAGGTGCTAAATTTCAGTCAGAAATAATGAAAGAATTGTGTAAGGTTACCAACATGATAAAGAGCAACACCTCTGTATATCACCCAATGGGAAATGGAATTACTGAGAGGTTTAACTGGTCATTATTAGACATGTTAGGAACATTAGAAACAGAGCAAAAGACCGACTGGAAGAAATACATATCATCTCTTGTCTACGCATACAATTGCACACCACACGAAACAACAAATATGAACTGATGTTTGGCAGGAAACCGAAACTCCGAGTAGATATGCTATTTCAACAAGCAAACGATCAAACAGAAGAGAAAACAGTAAATGAATACTCTGAAGACCTTAGAAAAAGAATAGAGAAGACAAAAGAAATTGTAGAACAACACACTGAAAAGGCAAGACAGAAACAAAAGAAGTTCTTTGATAGAAAAGCAAAAGCTGTAAAAATATCTGTAGGTGACAAAGTGTTAGTAAAGATCTTGAAATTTGATGGTAAACACAAAATTGCGGACAAATTCGAGGAAGAACTATATAAAGTTATTGAACAACACAGAGAAGACATCCCAGTGTATAAGGTTAAAGCGGAAAGATCAGGCAAAGTTAAAACTCTTCATAGAAATCACTTGTATTTGGTAAAGGATAAAGACAATACAAATGAGGTCAATGGAAGAGTTCAGTCTCAGACAGAAACACAAGTGAGAGGAAATGAACAGTTACCTGAGAAGAGATTAACTTCAGATAAAGTTGATCAGCCAAAGGGAAAAAGGTAAAGAGAAGAGGAGAAAAAGTTAGTGTCGTCACTGATGAGGAGTCGGAAGAAGAGACTGGATTAACATATGTTTTTACCCGCATGTCTACATGAGGACGCTCATGATCCAGAGACTAGTTCTGAAACACAGAGAATAGAAAGTCACAGTGAGAAAGATGAAAGTGTGCCTGAGGTGCACGAGAAATGATGGTTAATTGACTTCATAACGGTACTTTCTCTTTGATGCCATTCATTCCGTTCTGTTTATGTGACCTTTTTTCTTTTTATGTGACTGATAGAACAATAGAGAGAACAATGGGGGTGTCACATAAATACCGTTTCGTGAGAACGGACGTCTTAACTACAGATAGTATTGAAACAGATACAGTTGGGATTGATGTTCCATCAGATCATCATACAACAATAGTTAAGAGGATTGATGAAGAAAAGGAAAACGGACCTGATACACCAAAAGATCAAACGGGATGTGCAAATACATCTGTAGACAACACAGAGAAGAAAGACACATATATTGTGATACAGAATGCAGATAACGAAGTGACTGTTGAAAGTTCAGATACTATTGATGCTATAGATGATTAGATTAGTGAAAGGGAAAAAAGTAAGAAATATAAAGGAGTTATAGAATTAGACAAAGATTCTTCTACAGACACAAGAAATGTTTTGATAGGACAGATAGATAAAGAGGAAAAAGCCAAACAAATTATAAATGTGTCTCAATCAAAAGCAGCACCTAGACGCTCTAAGAGAGATAAGAAAGAACCAGAATGGCATAAAGATTATGATATGAAACAAATGATATATTATGTGTAATGATATTTTTTATTTGATGTATAATGATGTTTTTATGTGTATTATATTGTATGAGGATATACTTTTTTGTGAAAAAATTAATTTGATCAATAGTAAATTTCAAATTAATGAAGAATGTATGTAAATAATGTATGATGCTATTGATGTACTTTTCAAACATTTTTAGAAAATTGCGTGGTCGCAATTTAAAGGTCAGGGGGGAATGTTATAACAACTCTTAAATTTTTGTTTGGAAGTCAATGATTAGTATAATAATGTTTATTATATTATAAAGTATGTAAGCTAAGCATAAATATTTGCAAGTTAAACAGGTGGTTGATTATTACTTGTTAATTAAAGGTTTGATGCACAAAAACAGTGACTGTTGACATAATGACGGGACGTCATTTAACAGAGTGGGGGAGAGTGTAACTAGGGTAGGTTTTATGTGGAGTTAAGAGTTAAAGGAGATGTTTCCCTTTGACATAGTTGTAAGAGATGTTTCCTTTTGACCTCTGTTTTAGTTGCCGCCAAAACTGGTCACATGACCAGAGCTCTTCTGTTTTGGAGGTTGTTTTTAGTCAGACATCTTGAAAGGCAGTTTGCCGGTACTTTTATAGGAGGATTTCATGGTTAGTGCTTGTTGTAAAGGCTTTATCAGATGTATACTAAGTTATAAACTACAGACTAATGTTTTGCAGTTCAGTTCCCTTTTTATAAGTTATAAATACTTTAAGTCGAGATAGTTTCCAGAGGACAGTCTTTTTCTAATGACACATGATTCTGTGTTTATTTCACCGCTAATAATATCCATGCATTTCCTAACTTTACAGCACAGATCACACAGTGAGACAGGGTGGAGTGAAGTAGAGAACAGGGCAGTTGGTACACCTGATTCCATAAATTGGTAAGCGTAATGTTTGATTGTTGAATTACCATTATGTATACATGTATATACCGGTATAAACCATTGTAATGTTTTATTCAAAGCCACTAGACACATTAGTTTACGACGGCATTACTTTCAATTATAGGACATGCACCTATTGTTTGTATAGAGAGAGGCTACTTTGTTTAGATATCTTTGAGAGAGTTGTATATCCTTTATTGCGTATAGATATCCTTTAGATATTGATATCTCTGGGAGGTGATATCTGCGACTAAGGTATTTAGTATGTTGTACTTTGTATCATTTCAGGGGGTCGTCTCCATGTTATCATCGTCCTCTCTCGCTTTGTATTAACTTGGTAACTGACGTCACGTGTCTTAATATAAATAAAGAAGAAGAAAACCCGAACCCAGCCTTGGATGTTTATATATTAACTATTAATGCATAAATAGCCAAAGGTTACACATTCCGTTTTGAATGTCATGCTATGGCGTGTAATGTGTTGCAATATTATATCTTCTATAATCATTGTCTATCTTTATATATTTATTCAATGTCTTAAAATATTTATTGTAAAACAGAAATATGTTTTCTATGTTTTCATATTTTTTTCTATGTTTTGAAATAATAATTGTAAAAATAAAATAAGTCTGCAATGCGACAAAATATTTATTCGATATTTTCAATTTATTTATTCGATCCTACAAAATATTTTTTGCAAAATAAAAAATATTTATTGTATATCAGAAAATATTTATTCTAAAATTTAATATTTTTATTCAATCCTGCAGAATGTTTGTTCAATGCAACAGTAATAATTTTGTGTAAAACGTAAATATGTATTGTATCTGCTTAAAATATTTGTTCGAAAGAATACTTGGGAATTGCTATATTGCGGCCAATCTGCGGAAAACTGTGGAGCATTTTATTAATATGCCCGTTTTGGAAAAAATGGACGTATTAGCCTATGTGCTGGTACGTGCGTCCATCTATTCGTCCGTCTGTCTGTCCGTCCGTAATAATTCGTGTCCGAAGCATAAAATGACTCTTTAGGTGAAAGGTCAAGGTCACAAACTGAGCTAAAAGGTCAAAATTGTACAGTCACCCCCTGCCCAACCAACCCTACGCCCCACCAATTATTTTTCTATTTTTTCCCCTTTTTTCATTTAGCTTCTTGCCCTTTAGTATTATGTCACATCCAAATCCCAAACACTCCCGCACCCTGCATATTTTTATTTCGTTTCTAGCTCTTAAGTAAACTGTCTCCTGTCACCAGCACTGCACACACACGCATCCTTCTCCACCTCCCCTCCAAATCCCTCACATGCCCCGCCAAAAAATCTTTAGATATGTGTCTTCTTAAATTTTGCTTCCCTCCTTCTCTAAAAAAACATTTCGGGCGTATATTGTCCCGCTAGGCGAAGCTCTTGTTTGGTATATTTCTGTTATCGATGATATGATCCATACCGTCTAGCGTTTTTCACTGATAAAAGCAGTGATAAGCATAAAGTACATGTACCTTTTTTATCATGGATGTAATAAGATTTGGCCGCATGACCGTAGAATAGTGATGTCCGCAAAATAGCAATTTACGCAGAATTCTTTCGAACAAATATTTTAAGCAGATAGAATGAATATTTACGTTTTACACACAATTATTATCGTTGCATCGAATAAAAGTTTTTGTAGGATTGAACAAATAATTTGAAAACATTGAATAAATATTTTGTCACATTGCATACTTTTTTAGTTTTACAATAAATATTTCAAAAGATAGAACAAATATATGAAACATTGAAAAAAATATTTCTGTTTTACAATAAATATTTTAAGACATTGAATGAATATATAAAGATACACAATAATTATAGAAGATATAATACTGCAACAAATTACACGCCATATCATGCTGTAATATGATAATAATTTAACAGTTGCAAGATAATGTATTTTGTATACTTTTACTAAAAGTCCCGCTGTTCATCCGTTACAAAACTTAAGAATAAACACACTCACTTATTATATTAAAAACGATCAAAATGTTAAAAGGTAAGAGAAATATTTTACCATTACTTACACTGTCAATATTCCTTTTCTCGTCATGTTTGAGACGACTTGTGTTGTAGTTGACACTACTTTCATAAAGATACAATCTAAGTAAATTGAAATAAAATCATCATTCACTATTGAAAATGCATCAACCACTACATGTTGCTAATCCATGCCAATCATCTTCTTGTTGCTTTCTGATGTTGCTAGGATCTTTATATTTCATTATATGCAGGATGACACTTGAAGAAATTGTAAGTTGTTAATTCAATTTATCTGAAAGGATGAAATTCCAGCATGCACTTAATTGCAAATTTGAAATCTGTCAACCACTCTTATCTACCCTTTACATTTCTTCTCTTAAGTAATAACTGTCGCAAAACATGTCAACTCATGAATGGCTTTTCGGAGAAGGTACTCGTTGATTTTTATCAGTTTTATAAGTCGTTGTAAGTGGTTCTGATGCAATATCCGTAATTTGGTTGAGGCATTTGCAATGTAAGAGAAACTTAAGTTGTGCTTTCTTTCAGGTTATTAAGGTGTATGTTTTGAGCGGTACAAGCGGAAGTCTTGCTGTAAACATTTCGAAAATAGACTATATTCTTGAAAATAAACTATATTCTTGCTCGTATTGAAAATCAATTTCAAAAAAATGTCTTTTTCAAAATTTCAAATTAATCTGCGTCTAAAATTAACAAATGTTTTTTTTTCATATTTCAGTGTCTACAGCTGGTCTGACAAATACAACCACATATAACAAAACACGGATATTGATATTTTTTTGTATTGTAAGTACATGTACAATATTTATAATGGTCTGCCTGTTGTTTTGCACAGTAAATGAAACTTTATGAAACATACAGGTCCATTGTTCGTATTATGTTTCGATTCGAGAAGGTAATAAAATTTTAACTAGTTTTATAGCCGCAACAACGAAAAATGACGACTACTTTATCATACTGCAATTAAAGTACGTATTTTCAATTTACTATATGAAAATAAAATGCAGGTAATTCGACCTAATGTTTTATTCTTTTGATTTATAAAAGCACCACGAGTACAAAGAAAGAACGTCGTGTAATGAGAAATGATAATAAATAGTACTTATATTTAAATTTGTTCAAATAACGTTACTTCTTTGTGATACATGCAGCACAATGATTATTGAACCTGAGCTCTACTTTATATAACACTTTCAAAGTACAAACGATACTCTTTGTAAAAGTCCTTGACCGTTGCTTTATTCATCCAGCAAAAGTTTTTGCAAGTCCTTTTCAATTGACAAAATTATAAAATTAATGATATATTACAGTTTTATATATGTCACAAACTGACATACGGGCCTCATTGTATCTGTAGTTTAAATACAGGTATTGCATCATCTTTTTGTAAATTTTTGAGTTATTGAGGTAAATGTTTGATTTTTCACTTAAAATACCTCTCATGTTTTTCTATATTTCATAACTTAAATTTCCATGTAAATTTTATTCATTTCGGTTCAGTAATAAGAAAGTTGATATTTTATAAACTTCAGTAATTCATGTTTTTATCCCCAAAACCACTATAACGGGCCTCAAATTGTCAATTTTAATCTGCGCCAAAGTAGTCAGATTTCCCGGCTATATCGTGAATCCCGTGAAAATAAAAATAGAGTACACACATTAGCCGTGAGTCCCATGAAATTTAGTATTTGGCGGGACATTACCCTACAAATAGACTGGACTAGATATGCGCACACCACATTTCGGCATTAGACGAATCTACGTCAAAATTATTTTTCTTGGTAGAAATTTATGCTCGATCGAGCTTCTTCCACCAGACGACTTTTACCTGGTGATGATGTCACAACCCGGAAGTACAATACCCGAGGTTCACTTGTCTTCACTCGCCTGGATGTGATTTTTCCAGCGCAGAGCTTTCGTCCCATGGTTGTGCCGTAAACCGCAAAGACGATGACTTTTGTGATTCACTGAAGTCAGCTCAGGGATCCAATCATCTACCAACATATGGAGCCAAAACAGAGTCAACGTATGCACAGTTTAAAGGGACTTCACTTGAAGATATGTTGTATTTTTGTGCTACTTAAAGTTCAAAGTTAACGGAAACATCTGTGTCAATGAATAGTCAGTGCTAGAACTTTATACTTGATAAAAGAGTTACTGAGCTCAGATTTTTTTTTCTTTCTTTCTGATAATAAGTTTTTTTTCACTTTTCATTTATTCATTGTAAATAATCATTTTAATTAAATAAATTTGTTAATATTGTAAATGGTATTGATTTGTTCTGATAGTTATTGTCCCCGGTACGTCCATCCTGCCACAATATACACTATTTACAATTTTTACATTCGCATATCAAATAGAATAAAAACAGCTTTTAGAATCAATTCTTTCTGTCTGCTTATGTCTATATTCCCCAAATAACTTGAAAAAAGAACATTGTAAATGGTCCGACATTAGCGATTGGTAGAAGGTTTTTGTTCTCTGTAAAACAAAAGTTTTAATCCTAGGGGGATAGTTTGAACAATCTTGGTAAAGGACTGCTACACGATGTTACATACCAACTAGACGCTTTTGTAGAAAAATGCATGTCTCCTCCAATGCATAGTAGTAATAAGCAAGAAGTCAACAGGGGACAGGAGCGAAAGTCAAAGAGACACCGATGGTTGGCTGCAATAAGGATCATCTACTCGGCATGTCCAATCATCCCACAAACATTTAGGCCCTATTGGTTCTCAAGTAATGGATTGGAAACGGTATTCTATGTTCTGGCCCATGTGATCTTGACCTTTCATCGAATATCCCAAAATCTACTCTGCATCTCAAATCATCCTTTGAAGTTTCAACATTCTGTGTAATGTGGTTCTCCAGTTATTGATGGGAAAGAGTTTTCAATGTTGAGGCCCTTGTGACCTTTGCTCAAGTGACCCCAAAAACGATAAGAGTCATCTACTCTGAAAGTCCTATCATCCTGTGAAGATTGAAGGTTAAATGGTTCTCAAGTTATTGATTTGAAACCATTCTCCATGTTCTGCTCCCTGTGACCTTGTCCTTTGATCAAGTGACACCAAAATCAATAGGGGTCATCTACTCTGCATGTCCAATCATCCTATGAATAATGAAGTTTCAATATTCTGAGTCAAGTAGTTCTCAAGTTATTGATTGGTAATGGTTTTGATTCTTTGAACAATTTTTAAGAAAGACCATTAAAGGAACATCCCTGTGAAGTTTCCTCGAAATTGGCCAGGTGGTTTAGGAGGAGATGCTATTTAAAGGAAAGTATAGACGGACGGTCGGACGACGGGCGACGGACGGTGAGCTATTGTTATCGTACTTTTTGTTCAGGTGAGCTAAAAAGCAAAAACAAATATGGCGTCCGTATCTGCAGTATTTTTGTACTAAAAAATACGCCGGTTTTTAAACCGTTACCGGATATATGTACTCAAAAGTTCGCTGGACTTAATAATAAGCCGGTATCGATAATAAGCCACAAAATCCTTACGAAAATTAAAAATAAGCCGCGGCTTATGTTCGGAATTTCAGGGTACTTTACCATGGTTCTTTCAAAAGAGGGAATGGAAATTTTATATTGAAAATATTTTAATTTAATTTCATCAATTGATCTTAGGTTTGTACAGTATTCTTTAAATTTATTCTGACATTTCCGTTTTCCGAAAATTATGTACAGCATATTGTAGGCCTATTTGTCGAGGGAATAGTAGTAGATCTATTATTATATGCGTTATTATATATCTCATCTATACTGTTGTTTTCATGTGGCAAACACGTTTACATGAATTGAACTGTTTTGTATTATATGAAATTAATTTAAAAGAATGCCTGTGACGGTTGAATGCATTTTTAACAATTGCATTTCATTGCTAAATCATATTTTATGCTTTACAAACTACAAAAGTAGTTCTACTCACTTTTGAGAAAGTAAATTTTGCACATGATATGTCCAGTATCTTTCGTGTTTATTTTTTGATTTTTGATGAAATGTTCTTTCAAACCATGTTTTTCGGTTACCTCATGGGTGCGACTAATGCCCTAACACTTTATATTTCATTTGATGGGGCTAAAAGGTTGATCAATGAAAGGAAATTGAATACTTTACGTAAAGAATCTGAATACCCAGAGAGGGAAAACACCATTATCTTCATCAACATATTAGTATTTTAACACAGAATAACAAGAAATGTTATTTTATTTCATAGCCTATCAGGACAATGGTAGAGGGAAAATTTTATGCTGAAGGAAATGTTGAAACGAGATTACCAGCTTCTGAAGAAACCTATAAAGTTGAAATCTGTCTTTATATTTATATTATTTTCACCTCGCTACTTGAATTTCCAACATGGACGGAAACACAGACAAAGTATGCAAAGAAATATATTGTACGTTTTAATCTTTAGACTAGAACATTATATTACTGTTGAATACTGGATTTGTATCGCTTTAGACTTTAATGGAATACTAGAACATTATTTATTGTTGTATACTGGATTTGTATCGCTTACGCTAGAATTAAAGCATGCATGCATAAGCAAATGGACACACACATACAATTTTATTTTTATAGCATAGGTTTTTGTAAAACTTCTTGCTAAAATTGTCTTTAGATGTTTTGGCTACATCAACGGTTGCTGGACTGCCATTTACGCTTTCCACAAAGTACTTAGTTACATATTTGAAGTCAGTCTGAAAAGCACTAATTGCCGCTTTGTTTATGTAGTGTTTCTGGTTGGTTTGTTGTACTATCATCAAATCTAAAATACTTTGATGAGAGTGCGGAAAACAGAAAAAATGAAATCACCACAATCATAATATATTAAACAATACTCTGATATGTATAGGTTTACTTTGTTTACCGAGTTATGTCAAAATCAATAAAATAGTTGAATAATACTACATTTTCTGAACGCGCAATTTTTGCAAAGATTTGATTGCCAAAAAACACTTCTCACAGTATCGCCGGTAAACAATGGCAGTCAGAAATTCTTAAGTGAATATGAAATATGCAATAACTAATTGTGAAGAACGTTTACACTATTTAAGTCACACTAGTGCAAGTAATGATTCATTCAACACCAATACATAATTCTTCTTGTGAAATAATTTAGTCTGTCCATATAAACGTTTTAATACACATGTGGGTCAAGATAAATAGCTTATGATTGAAGTGAAAAGGTTTGAGAGTGTTTATTTGATCGGTATTCCCCTGAAACTAATGATAAGTATTGTGTGACGCTTTCCGAAATGTCCTTAGGTAATGCTGAGTATCGTTAATGACACAAGATTGACATAACTTTGTGTACTTTTATACGAATTAGATATATATTTATTTGTAAGAAAAAACTTTTTTCTTACAAATAAATATATATCTGTAATTCGTATAAAAGGTGACAATTTTCGTTAATTTATTTGTTATTTTTTATTCATTTCCAGAGCAAATGTCATACAATTATTTGGTAAAAAGTTTCCCAAAAACCCAAAATTTGTCGAAGTTTCTAGGAGGTAACTGCAAGTACATGTAGTGCAGATGATTTGAATTTTGTTTCAATTTTGAACCCCAAAAAATAACACTCATTCTCATTCAAAGTGGAATATGATGTGCAAGATTTCTTAAAGCGGCTCCATACCTTAGACGAAAAATATCAAAAAATAACGCACACAAATGAAACTTTATCTAAATAAAGATCGAAGAATGTATTTTTAGAAAACACAAATATTTTTGTATAATTTCCATCATTTATTGTTACGAACAGCGCCCCTAGCGGCACCTGCATTTTTTCACGGAAAAGTTAGTTATTCCGCTATAACTAAATAGTCCGAATATGATTTCTTTCTAAACATACGTATAGAAAGCTTAGAAAGTTCATTTTGGAAGTTTCTAAATATTTGCAAATCGATTTTAAAACTATTCAAACACTCGACCGCTTGGGGTGGCGAAATGATAGCTCAAAAGAGCATGTGGATATTTCGTAAAATACTTTTAAATTCACAATATATCATCAAAGCCTGACGTCTGGCGGGATATAGAGAGCTACATCACAACGTGACTGCGAATTTCCTTTCACATTTACAGTCTATTTCTTTAAAAATCACAAGTTACGTCTAGTTTCTTTGGTGTAGGTAATTATTTTCTCAGCTAGAATCATTTTAGTTGCCGACGTTTTTGGGACTGTTTGCAGTTTACACAACCAACTTATACCACGCTGAAGAAAAATAAAAACCAAACGCGGTAAAGTTTTACTTTTATTTTCAATGGATGAAAAGCAAAATGATATAGCGATATTCAAAATAAATTAAATTATTATAACGTTTATAATAATGAGAAATATGTTAATAATTGAATATTAAGACAGCGGAAGATGTATTGCACTGACATGTTTCATAATACAGATATACACAAAATTGGTGATTTATGTCTAAGTCAATATATCCACATAATGGAGTGTGATGTAATACACCTGTGCATGCAGTAAAACTCCTGTCCTAAATAAGCCACATTAAATTTTATTTAATTCAAATCCTTTTTTGTTTAATATAAAAAAACGACACCAGTTTACTTCCAGTCGAATTTAAATATCTTTATAGAACATCACTTATCTCTGTACACATTTTCTATGAAAATTCTACGATAAATTAACGAAAAAATGAAAAGAAACTAGGAGGCTGAATAACTCCTAGTGAAATGCCAGTGAGTAGTGGGCTAATGGCGCAGAGTCGCACTTGTCCGCACAACAAACCCCTATTTTAAATAGGATCTATTTACTTTTGACTTCTATCCACACTACGGAAGCATATTTCAGCCGAATTTTCAAACGCTCCATTAGTTGATCTCTTATGCTAGGGTTTTTTTTTCAATCTATTTCTTATTTTACTAGAACCAGATGTATATTATTACATACAGTTCCCGAAATAGGAGGAAAGAACATTTTGATATCTTGCTTGTTTCTTTTTTTATTTTTATTTATTTGAATACATACTAAAAACTATGTTGCGTTTGGGCTATAGCTTTTTAATCGCTTACCACAAAAGTCGTAATCACGAAAGTCGATATACGACGATGGGGAAAGTCGAAATTACGATGGTAAAAACTAAAAAACTAATAAAATAAAAACATAATAAAACGGCGGTGAAAGTCGAAATAACAAAATGAAACTGAAATTAAGTAAATTCGAGTTCTAACCATCATGGTTTTTATTTCATCCTAGTAGTTTCGGCCATAAGATCGCAATTTTATCTACTTTAACCGTAGTGTCATCGTAATGTTTTATACTCTCGGATTCCAGATCAACGGGTACCTTTCCTTTTCATCACTACTAATTAATCATTATTTTGTATTATTGATCCATACATTTATTTGTAAATTGGTAGGTGTCTTGAGATCGGGACACAGACGTACTTATAGACATGAATATTAAATTGTTTTGAAAAAGATACGATAGGCGTGATAAAATTATTCATTTTCCAGTCTGCAAATTCATTTAAATTTCCAACTGTTTGACTAATCTAAATGTTGTTTAATTTCAGGAAAGCTATAAAATTTCAGAGGGAGAAAAAAACGCAAACGAATCGAGAAAAGATTAAATATAAATATTGAAACTAAATGTCATAAATATTGAATTTATGTCTATTAAACAGCATATAAATCTTAAGTAATTATTTGGAATTATCATTATTATTATTATTTACCAGATTTTTATAGCGCTGTTTTCATCTAGAGAATAAACGTTTAAAAGCGCTGTACAAACTACATATCACAGAATGATATGGACACACAATACAACAAAAAATAAATATGTTAAAAAGATATCAACATTGAAATTACCAAAGGTAGTTAGCTAGAATAAGTTTGACTCAAAATATTAATTATACTAGATGTTTTAAAGAACAATAAACAACAGTTAATAACTTCCATTGCACAGTCATACAATCATACAACAGCTTGCTTGCCAGTACAAAATTAGTTTGCATAGAAAACAAACATACTTCTAAATTTTAATTACTCTGTAAAATAAGCTGTCGCCTCTGCTAAAACAAGGTTGGTCGTTACCTACAGTGTAGTCGGGTATTCCGAATCAGTTTTCATAAAAAAATTAAATTGGACTGATGCTTCAACATGTACAATATCGTTTATATATATTCATGAATAAATCATTAAATTGCCAATAAAAAGACATTATCTAAATTATGAAATATTGCTTACTTTGCATAATATGCTGATTTCCCGACTTCCATGACCTCGGCTATTTCGAGTAATGTCAGTGTATTCCGAATCACTGTTGCCATTAGAAGTCTGCCTAGCGATACTAGCTTTGTGAAATAGACTTCAGAATGCTAAGAAAAACTTTATATTCGTTCAGATAACACAAAATGATGAGTAAAAGTTAAAAAATCTCGTAAGGCCATAATGAACGCTGTTCAAATTTATTGTTACAATTTCAACATTGAAACAAACCGCCGTTCAGTGTTACGCATAATAGCATATACAATGATCCAGGCTACTTATTGACATGAATTTCAGACATTTACAAATGAATGTGGTGACAATAATGTAAGCATCTTTTGAAGAAAATAGCTCCGTATTTTCTTGGTAAATACATGTATTAGCATCTCGAGTCACTTATACTGTGTTTATTATTAACAATAGCTCAACGTTATAACCTATGGTTGTTTAATATACACAGATGCTTATTGCTTAAAGATTATCAACATTTTTTCTAATGTTGGCATGAGTATTTGTTGTCATCAGCAGTAAAAGGTTTAGAGTGACCCGCATTTAAGACTGATTCGGAATACCCGAGGAGATTGTACCAAGTTTTACTTAAAAATGATGTTATTATGAAAGTTGTTTTCTAAAAATTCACAAGAAGCGATAACATTTGCTGATGTGTTGTTAATTTTGTTTGAACGTTTATTATCTGCTGCAATCATTCAAATATTTTTTTGTTGAAATACACATTATTTTATATGTTATTCATAAAAATCACAAGCGGTTTATCTGCCAATTCTATGCTTGTTGTAAAGTACCGAATATAACAATAAATATCAAGCTACTTGTTTGAAAAATAAACAACAAAAACATGAAAAAAACTGTAAAACTACTAGGTTTTTCATTATTGAAATCATTACTATTCATCTTAAGAAATCTTCTAATTCCGATGTCTGATGTCATAGATATCACTGTTTTTAATCCAACTTCTTTAAAAATACAATATCAATCAGAAATCTATAAGCAAATTTGCAGGAAACTTAATTCCCAAAACGACAAAATGTTTCTTAAACTCTGTTCGAGTTACGTAAGTAAACACATTCAGTGGATATCCTGATATATAACAAAACTTTGAACTCGTCATAGAAATATAATCAGCTCCAGGACTGAAATAGCGGCATTTGAAAAATATATCATATTTTATGCATACTGCAATCTTGTAAAATATGCTTTGTTCTTCAATCGAATTCCTCTACGGTATAACTTGTGTGATATTTCGTAACCGAAAACATGATCTGCCCCTACATATAATTGATATTTTAACATCAATCTTGATATGTATGTCCGTTTTGACACGATATATTTTAGCAACTATATCGGTACTTTTAATTAGATCATTATTGTATATGTACTATTTGCGAGAATATTTTAGTTTGTTCAGCGGACAGTATAAAATTTAACATACATGGTATTATTTTACACGTAAGCGCTAAAGAAAAAGACCATACCATCGATCAACGCGCTAATAAATACATACACTTACTATAGCAAAAGGCAAACATTTTCGTCTTTTTATTTTCTAAACCAGAAGTCTGATTCAAAGATATTCTTTTTATTTTATAATAGTATTACAAGATAATCAAACCGCGCTGACGAAGAAAGAAATCCGCAATTTAGTTATGGACGTCGTGTTTTTGTCGTGTGTGTGTGTTTTTTTTGGGTTTTTTTTGGTGTATCATTTTAATATTTTTTACAAAATATCCACCATGAACACATACCCATTTTATTTCGTTAATTTAAAGAACACACATCAAAGAATGAGATATAACAGAATGCAAACTTTTCATCGTCGGGAAAATAAAATATGTGATGAGATATTTTATGCAAAGTAACATGTATTTTTGAGCGCGAAGCCGGCGAGTTTTTTTTAAATATTTAAATATAGTTTTAAAATCAATTTTTTTTTGTTAATATTAAGAAACTTCAAAAATGAACTTTCTTTACGTATGTGTAGTAAAATCGAATTCGGACCATTTTCACCCGAGTTATAACTTTTTTAAACTAACTTTTCCGTGCAAAATGCAGGTACCGTTAGGGGGCGCTCTTCGAAACAATAAAAATGGGAATTAAAAATATATTGTGTTTTCTGGAAATGCAGTCTTCAGTCTTTATTCAGATAAAATTTCATTCGTGTGCGTTAATTTTTGACATTTTCTATCAAAAGATTGGAGCTACCTTAAATATATTTCCATTTTTGACTTTTAGTTTTACAAATGTTATGCCTATGATTACTTTATTATCAACGTTAGATGAAGAAAGCATCAAAGAAAGATGATTTCATAAAAATAAAACCTTATACACGTGATAAAGTGCGTCAAATTTTAAATAAAGTACCTAACATCTTACAATCTGAAAATGTTCTAGGAAATGAAAGGAAGTAAGAAAGTTGTGACCATTTTTCAAAAAAAAAAAATGTTATATACAACAGAGCTGTTTGAAATCATCGTCGCTTGTAAAATAAAAAGTAGTGCCAAATAAAAATTGTTTAAAAATTTTAAAACGCCGAAAACGAATTTTCCGTACTGAGAAACTGTTCCTTTTCTCCGTCCGCATTATAATGATGTAAGAGAAGCAATTACAACAAAAATAAGTCAAATAAAAGTGGTTTGAAAGGAGAATAGATGTCTAATTAGATATTTTGTAAGGACCTTATCACTGTCGTGCTTTTTGAACTGAGCTCGCGTAAAGTAAATAGTTTATTTCTTTTTCAGTAGATTTAAGGAACGGTTGCGTGCTTAGAATTTTTTTCGTGCTTATGTTTGTTCAAAAGATTGCATTTATTATATCTTTATTATTGAATTAAATAATAAAAGCACGCTCTTTATCCTCATCTCATCAATCAAACAAAGTGCATGTACGATGTCAATCTAAAGACAAAAAATCAATGATTTTATACTGCAGCAATTTTAAAAGCCAAATATATATAGATATTGTTTAGGTTTGATATAGTGTTTCATATTTACTTACGTTGTTTAAAGAAACATATTAGAACATTAATTTTAAACGAGAAAACATTTTATTGCACTTACAACAGAGTGCAGAAAACCAAACCAAATAAACTTCAGAATGTGTGTACCTATTTATTTTGAAAGTAAATTCTCTAGCGGAAGTTATATAGCATGCATTTAATCCTGACAGAGTGAAAAAATTCTGCAGAATTTTATACATTCACTTATCTTTACCTTTCAAGACGTTAATATATAAAATGTGTGTTTTTTCATTCAGTAGTAAAGTACTTTTAATTGACTTTCATCTCGCATTAGTAAAAGCCAAGCTAGAAATGGCATTTCTATTTTTCAAAGTTTAGCTGTATGGTATTCCAGTCGTTATATCGCCGTGTCATTACTTCAAAGGGTAAAACATTACTTTTTAAGGGAAATCAAGATAAATACCGTCAGTAAAGGAAAATGAGTATCAAGCTCATATATTAGCTAGAACAGTGATTACGGAATGAATATATTGCATGGCAGTTGGCGATCTAAAAGATTATCATTAAGCGGCTAGTGCAAAATATTTTTGTTATTCTTACCATCACTTTATCTTGCAGTTTTCGCATTATTATACCCCTTCATAATATCAATATTCGTTGAAAATAAATTCCGATTTTAATATGTATTTAAACTTACAGAAACCGATAATTATATTTCATTACTACATGTATTTCGAAACTGTTTTGAAAATCAAATCTGATCTGAACATCAGCAAAATATATATGAGCCGCACCATGAGATGCGCAGGCTGGTCTGGATCCAACTGTCGCAAACGCACTATGTTGGTTTTCTCACGGAGCGGATCATATTTCCTTACCATATCTATATATGTAAATATTTACTTTGAAAGTTATATCCTATCTTAATGCTACCAACATGGCATCACGTCACCATATCTATGTATATCACGAATTGTAAAAAGGAAATAAAATCCGATCTGAATACATATTAATGATACCAATAAAACGTACACACAAACAAAGATATTTCATCCCAAATTGTATTGAAAATTAACCTTTGAGATTATATTTCATATTCAATCCAAAACTAAAAAACAATAACAAAATAAATATAACACAACAAAAACAACAACAACAACAAAAATTAAAGGAAAGCAGCCCCACATAGCAATTTATGTATGTGCACAGACAATTTGACGATATATGACCTGCACGCAAGGCGAATCCAATACTATATATAATTCATATGCTTATACACAAGTAATGGAAATATATGCTACCACTTACGTCTGAGATATGACCACGAACGGATAGATAATCAAATAATTCTGTACACATATATATTATACATTAACAAATAAAGGTTCAGAAAAAAAATCCATGCAAATTTCTCATTCACGAATAAGGCCGGAGATAAAACTGCACTGCTGAAAACTTAATTTCCCATTCAATCCCCTCCGCCCCCAATCTTCAACCTTCAAAACTTATTCTGACTTGTAACGATTTTGTTTATTTAGTAACTATATAAATATATATATGAAGTAACTTTTTAGGTCTGCTGTGTTTTAATAAATTTTCAGGGTCTTCTTGGTAATGCAACGCTTTTCACCAGACATGGGGTGTCAAGTGAACGATATGACACACAACAAATTTAAGATTTTAGACATTATCATCAGTTCGCTGGCACACACAAACTGACTGAAGACTACGTGATAACGGCATGATAAACGTCTACAGTTTATGATGTATTTTCAAATTGAACTTTTTACCGGAAATGACGTATACTACAGTGGAAGCTTAATTAACCTTTATAAACACTTATTGTCATTTAATTCTTTGTGATGAGCATTTTTCATAAAGACTCTACTACTGATAGTCACATTCTCATGTGATTTTACTGTTCATAACAGTCTTTGAGAAACTATAAATAAATGATACTGAACAATTATGTAAAAATATTGTTCCATATTCATATACCGGTTTAACACTTCATCTGTTTATATGTCGCTCCATGAGAAATTATGTCGGCCGAGGATTGAACACGCGAGCCATCAAACTTAACTGCCTATACACAAAACTTATTCAATTTATATTAGTTGGTGTTATTTCATTCCAGTCGGTTTAGGGGCATTTACGACTGGATTGTTTATAGTAATTATACACAACGTGAATATTTTTATTTTAAGCCTGCAATTCTGTTTGCGTTTCTAGCTTCAGCACAGTATTCAACTGATCTGGCAATCCTAGTTTGCATAGTTTACTGTTGAGCTTGACATGTTTGTCTAGTTTGAGTATTTTTATTTTGTTGCACTTATCAAGGTTTTGACATGATTGGATATTAACAAGTCAAGGTACATGCTTGCACGTGGATTACTATAATAGCTTGCCTTATTTGCATCAGGTTTTGCTATTGGCTTATTTTGTCTTCTGCAGGTTTGACCAGTTGCTTCGGTATTCCCTGTCATACTATTGCAGGCTGACGTTTTTCTTTTTTTTTGTAGACAGTTGCTTCGATCCCTGTTCTACTCATTAGTTTCGCTGATTCTTCTATCGGTTGACTGCGTTTTGACAGTTGCTCCTTTTCTAATCAGGAAGTGGTCTTAAATCTTGTTACCCCTTTCAATAGTTCTCATGCGACGTAATGTGTATTATATAATTTTATTGAATAACAATGACAAATTATTTAGTTATTTTGTTATTCTCTTTCTGAATGATACCTTTATGTGCAAACATGTTAAAGAAGCCAGTGTTTTGTTCGAGATCAAAATACATAATATAAAGGGAAGAAAACGCTATTCGCATGTGTTCCAAAGGAGATGGAGTTATTGTCCTTTGTAATATTTACAGAAAGATATTTCCCTATTATATTACCTGTCTAGAATTGACAGATGTACAGCATATTATGATATAGGTGCTGACAAATTTATTACCAGTAATAAAATCATCTGCAATAGTTTTTCCTGGGTGCACTCTATTTTCCGGTTAAAGACATTTCCAATTACTAAATGAATTGGGTCAATCAAACCTAGCCTGAAACAATTTCATTCTTGATCTCGTGCTGGGTAACCTGTGGAGTTTTCATTTTTTTTTCTATTTTAAGAGTTTTTCAAATTTCATCAGTTAATTCGTTGGTCACAACATATTGGACAATTAAACTCACCTAGCAAACACTGCATACCGCTGCTCTGGATTCATTTAAATAGAAACACGAAATGCTCTTCATGCATGCAGACAAACCCCAGAACACTCTGTGTGTTCAATAATTATATAAAGGGAGAAATACAACTACAGTGTTGTAGTCCGTTGTGAAGAATTGTTTTCCTTACATATAAAACCCCATATACGTTCATACGATAGCTTATTTTTGAATTATATTTACAACATGAATGCAAATATGCAATAAAGAATTGAACAGAAAGCTTTATAAGCTTAAGGTTGCCTTCTCCCTATTACAATAAAGGGCACACATAGTTCATAGCAATATAAAACTTCAAATAAATTGGAAAATTACAAGCTTTTACGATATAATATTTCCAAAGGGGAAATTATATAGTGGCTATCAATAAAGATTTCCGTAGTTGGAAATATAAGAAGAAAGAAACACATAAATTGTAAGAAATTGACAACAGAACTAGTGGCAAAAACATGCTTACTGCTCTTATCACTTGATACACTGGAAAGGTGTTTATATGCTATTTTTCACGTAAGCTATTTGCTAATGGTTTGATACCAACATCATCCGTGCTGTTCTAAAGCGAAATTTCTGATTAATTTATAGGGTTGATTTCTTGGAAAAGAAGGGTTGTCTTACTATAGGTGATTAATGAAAATTAATATTTATGCATTTTAGACGCTAAGACAAATACAATCATTCTACTGTTTAATTAAAGGTAGAGAACACGAATAACTATTGTTAACATCTCTAAAAGACAGTTCGTTTCCTTAAAATCAAATACTGACAGAGTGTTTATCAATTATATCGTATGTGTAAGGCAGTGCTTATTTCCTCTTGTTATAAAAGGGCCGCAAATTTCAAACTCGAACAGCAAATTATTACATGTATTATCAGTAACTGTCACTGTAAGAACTGATACAAATAGAAAAATAAATAAAGTGTTTTACATTATAATGTTCTTATATTTCGTTTGTTTGCATCAAATTGGTCGGTATTCGCATGTTTTAATCTCTTGTTGACCATCACTTCCCTTATCATTTAGAAAAAAGTATAAATAAAGTTTTAAAGGAGTTTTAAACAGTGTATCGAACCATTTATTTTCTCTCTGAATAAAATGCAATACATCAGGTGTTCATTTGACACAAACCATATCCTCGATCGAAACAGCCTTGGAACGGCAAAGTGATCATTTACTTATATTAGATGACAATACCTTAAATCATTTGCGATTGCTTCAAGACTACTAATTCAGACTTTTCGCAAGATATCTGATATATAGTTAGATTTTAATGAAGATTAATATGAATAAACATTTTATAACGAACCATAAGTAATCGTGACAAATGTCTGCGTATACTAACAGAGTAAACGATTCAAGACATTATTTAATGTTGTTCATTAGTTCCTTGATATATAATTCCATTCACGTCTATTTCATGAAGTTACTGTTATTTCTGAGTATCTGTTTTCGCTTTGAAATGCTCCTATGGTTTACAATAAATATTGTGTAAATTATCAGTAACACTCCAATAAAGCAAACTCGGTTATAGGGGCATCTCAAATGTAGCTAATGATTAAAAATACCTACCTTTTTGTCCTACTGTAATTGTTCCATATAAAAAAATACTTATAGCAAGCTGTGTTGTAGTTAAACCTCAGTTAAACGGAACTTTATACGGGTCCCAAAGTGGCAAAATAATGTTTAGTGATTGAAAACACAGTACTTAGTTTGTATATAGTTTGTGTTAGGTAAACATTTTTAAGTTAATCATTTATAACTATTACGTCAAAATCTATTTTTCCTAGGATATAATATATCCTTATTATATCTTATATGTTGGACCATAATCATAGTCATTCCGTTATATTTACCTAGTGTCTGCGAAATTGCCTTTGTTGGGATCTTGAAACGATCATGGACCATCAACAAAAGAATGTTCCAACAAACCAGGTCATACTAGGTATAATGATCAGAACTACACAGTAACATGCGTTTTACATACGATGTCCTTACTTCAAAGACCGACGCGCCTAACCCGAAACTGAAGAAAATCCGACAATTTGAGTAATACAGGTCGATAAAATGTGTCAGATTTCAACCCCAGTTTCCGTTGTTTTAGCGAATTACGAAAGTTATCTGTCAGTTTTATCTGCAATGCTCACTACTATGCCCGGCGAGCAAATGATCATAAATGAAAACACAATGACTAAAATTAAAGTTACATGTATATGCATGCTTTTATTTATTCAGGTGTCGCAATAGTTCTGTTAAATGGCCGCATTAACGACACCATATTAAGTAGTATTAATGTAATCATTTAATCTATGTGTAAGAAAATATTCGACATTACTGCGTCATTGTACACACTTTTCTTTTTCTATTTGTCACAAACTAATTGTGCATATGTATTGTAAGAGTTACTTCTCAATATCATTCTGTTTGAGATAGGAATTGTATTTCTGATTTACACAAATTTTTTTTCGGCAGTGGTAACAAAACTAAGATTGGATAAAGACTTTCTGTTGATTTCACATCAGGATAACTGACACTATCATTGAACTAAGACATTTATGTACCTACGACCTGAAAAGAGTGATAGCCAGTGCTTATAGAAAGATATTTCAACCGATATACCTGCTGAATCAACACTTGATTGTACAAAGGCCGGACATACTTTGAACCATGTACCACGTGCCAAATATCTAAACTCTGTGCATTGTGGTTCAAGACAGTTCTATGTAAAACTAAGTTTGCCACAGGGTGGAGTCAGTTTCAACACTTACCCTAACCCTAACCATAAAGCTAACCCATATATAACCCTTACCCTAGAGCGGAGTGAAAAAAGACAGAATCAGACAATTGTGTGGTATTTATAGGTTATTAACTTTGTATGTTGATATATGCACGAGTTCTGCAGCGGTAATATTGCGCGACTTTAGGAGTTGATAACCTTTTTATTACATATCAATTATCAAATGATTAATTTATATCTAAATAATTGTTCTGTAAAGAAAGAAAGGAAAAATACGAAAATAATTTCTCCGAAAATGCAATAAACAAATCATACTGACGCGCATTTTTATTTTCCATGAAAATGACGTCAACTTGTTGTTGCAACGTGCGCGTGGACGCCTTGGTCGTCACGCAATTCTTTCCATTACAACGTTAATAAAACAGTCTACGCCCGATATGAAAGCGTTCCGCGTCTTGATATGGAAAAATATTGCAC
>NW_026461111.1:0-66585 GCF_021730395.1 Mercenaria mercenaria | reverse complement strand
GGACGGACCGATGCACGCACGACGGACACGGTGTGCTCAGGTGAGCTAAAAGTTAAATGTCCTGTTCCGTCTCACGGTTCACTCTTTCAGTTTGGGAGTTTTAAAGTCGTAGATTGATACATGTAGGTAAGTCAATAACATGAATCCCTCGCTCTCTAGATAATGGTTTCTGAAATAATCAGTACTAAGATTAAATACAGTCGAGTCCACTTAATACGAACTCGCTTGATACGAATTTTCGTATAAAACGAACAAAGTCTGAATTCCCCGACTGAGTCCTTCTATTTCCTTTGTAAAATTATTTCGGTAATAGCGAACTCGCTTTATACGAATAATCGGTAGATACGAACACATTTTGAAAGTCCCAATTAGCTTAAATGTTATAATTTTCTATCTTTTTATACGAATTAATGTTAGAAGTCGCCGGCCATTTCGCCCTTGTTACGCTTGACTATTTAATAGTTTGAACTGTACAGTGCTGATATTTAATTGAAGTAAAGATAATAGTATTGTCAACATTGTGCCACGTGGTAATTAGACAACTGAGTACGTAGTTCACACTTATTCAAAAACAATTACTCGGTCCTTTGTGTATCATGTCAATATAAAACAATTCAATTAATTGACAGGTAAAGATTTAAAGAGGTGTAAATAATTTTAAATACATTATTGACCTTCTATTGTCGATACAGGTAGGCCGTGTCTTACAAAAGATTATGTAGTACAAGCTTCATAATATAAATAATGTTGGCGGTGGATATGATTTGGCGCTCTGGACCGCGACCGCACATTGCAATTTAAATGCACATACAGTTTTACGTGTTCAAGTATGACTTTTGTTGAGTAATCTCAATGTTATCTGAATAAATTAACTTAATCAGTTTAAAGCTATTAAGTGCTTCCATATATCGGAATCCATTCACCGATGATACCAGTGCTACTGCCCAACTTGCTCGAACAAATTTTCCGGTAAGGCATATATTCATTAATACGAATTTCGTTTGATACGAACACATTTCCCAAGTCCGAATGAGTTCGTTTAAAGCGAGTCTGACTGTATATACAAAATAAATGCGATAGGAAGGTCCTTTTGAAGCATAGCTCTCAACCAAATGACATAATAGCAGGGTCTGTTCATCAGAGATAATGAAACAATATTGCAAGGAAACAGTTTATCTTGTCAGTTTATCTGTAAATATGTGTGACTTGATTTATAAACTTGGTAGACTGTGCACTGTAGCAAATTTTCACTATGTTGTTTCATCGTTATATAGACTTTCTTTAGGTTTGTAACCTTTACGGACAATGGATCACAATGGTACTTTAAGTATGTTTGTATTTTAATAATATGATTACGGATAAACTCATGAACTGTCAGTAACTTTATACAGTCTACCATTTAAGTGAGAGTAAGCATAATTTTGACCTCCAAATAACCATAGCATATCTTCCGACCACAATTAACCACGCTTTAAGTTTTCAACAATGTGTTCTTGGGCTAACTATTTTCAAGTAATCATTTTGGAAATAACTCGGAAAAGGAGGAGATATGATCCTGACTGTTTGTTCTGAGGTAGCATTTTATCTAGCGATGCAAACGTAAAAGAAACAGTGATTTGATACATTGGCTGTTCCTTAATCTTACTCCTCGTGTTAATGCAATCGCATTAGAGTGATATAACATATTGAAAATACCTCAACCCTGACTGGGAACCGAATACGGGTCCTCTCACACCTTAGGCGGGCTCTCTACCAAGTCACCATAAATTCTAGCTCATGTAACAAGGCAGTGTAAGTGCACCCTAACTACATTGAAAACAACGTTCATCTTTCACTAAATATTTTACCATAAGATTTAAATCTAAAAATCCTCATAAAATATATCTAACTTGGCTAAATATATAAACTAACTGCCTAGTACGTTGAGATGCAAGTTCAACTAAATGTTATATAGTAACTGCCTTTTGCTTAAAATTCCATTTATTAACTGGCATTACATACCATACAGCGTTTTCTTAAACAAGTTCGAACATACAATACTGATTATACACATAAATGCATTATAATACTATAGTATGTCCCACCTAATTTTGGACCTCCGATGATTTATCTATACTGTATATAGAATTGTCAAAAAGGACATCGTTAATACCAGACGGTTAATATCTCTAGGCACCTTTTTCATTTTTTTGAAAAAATGGAAAATGAAGTTAAAAAATCAAGATTTTATGTTTTTTCCCATAGACTTGCATTGTAAAATGACGCGACGTCCATTTCAAGATGGCGGCATCCATACAAACGTCATTTGGGGGTTTGCTCACAGTTAGCGACGTCAGATATATTTATTGTTGAATAACAGACATGGAAAATTAAAACAAACTTGTCCAAAACATGTAGTATTTCCTTATACGGAATACCCTGAATTAACATTTTACTTCAAATTAAAATTATTTTCGTTTCAGGTTTTCAGCATTTTTTCTGAAAATGTGTCTGTACTTACTCGTTAGCATTGACGTAAAATAAATACATGTCTCAAGTCATTGTTTCAGCCGTAGATATGGTAATAGAGGTGGGGACAGCGGAGATGCGCGCAACCCATTAAACTCATTTTCATTATTGGTTACTGTTGTTTATAATCGTATCAAAGGTTCGCAATTCGCATGATAACAATCTGTTAAAAGGTTGTTTTTCAATAGCATGAATACATGTTTGTGTACTGACTGGTGCTCAGTATTTTAGTGACCGTTCGATCAAGGTAAAACATTATTCCTCAATGCAATTAATGATTTAAAGTATACATATTTCAATTTGAGACATCCGCCTATATATGGGACTACGTTAAACAAATTAATACTCGTAATTGCCTTTATTCTTTATATTAACATAATACCAGTTTTTCAATTCCATCCTCGCGTCTTTATTTCTCATGCACGGCCGTTCAGTGAATCAAAAGTGGCATGTTAAAATATTTTCGTGCTATTGATAGGCATGGTAGACCTATAGACAAAATAAAAATATGAGCCGCGCCATGAGAAATCCAACATAGTGCATTTGCGACCAGCATCCGCGGAATCTGGTCAACTGCCTACTGCAATTAGAGAAACCGTTAGCGAACAACATGGATCCTGAACAGATTGCGCGGATGCTAGTCGCAAATGCACCATGTTGGTTTTCTCATGGCGCGGCTCATATGACCTTTCGAATGAGTATTTTGTTTTTCGGCTAGATAAAAGAAGCCTGTTCAAGCGCATCAGTTACTTTCATTTTCGATCATATAAAACACGTGTTTTTTGTGTTTTTTTTCATCAAGAAGTACGTATACGAAACATTTACTTCTATTACAAACAGGGCAGTACATAGCTATATTGAAAATTCAACCAAAAACATGTTGAACGCAAAACAACAACAACAAACAAAAAACACCAAAAAAAAATGTTATTCCTTAAAAAGTGATTTCTAGCAATTCAAACTGTATATATATAGATACTTAAACTCTTCCACGCGTTTAATACTGCATTCGCTAAGACAGATCAGTGTAACAGACTATATAGATATTCAGTCGAAAAATTCTTACTTGCAGGAAGTTTACCGTACTGTGTATAACTAGCTTATTAAATACATCTACCCATCAAATTCATTACAAAAATATACTCTGGCAAAAATGACGGTTTCAATTGCCACAACTTGTAACTAATGCAACATAAAGTCTACACAGAATATCACTGTGGTCATATAAGCCGTGATATAGTCACATGCCAAATGAATTTTCATTGTAGGCCTATCATAAGGAACAGGCCCGGATAAACAAACTTTTGACGTGGGGGTGGGGGATGGGGGGGGGGGGATGGCACCAGTCTAGAACGAAGATGTCACCGCCAAGTTGCGTAGCGAGGTATTGAAGGGGATGCCCTTGCCCATGTTAGGGGTGTTGGGGGAATGAAGTAGTGTCCTATTTATCAGTGGGTGTAATCCCCTCAGTTTAGTGGGGTCAGGGGGCTCTCCCCTGGAAATCTTTGAAATACAGGCATAAAATTGTTGCTTTCGGTGCAGGTTTTGGTCTAATATAGATCTAATAATGGAGGGGTTACTCTTACTCC
Organism: Mercenaria mercenaria; assembly: GCF_021730395.1. NCBI lineage: Eukaryota > Metazoa > Mollusca > Bivalvia > Venerida > Veneridae > Mercenaria > Mercenaria mercenaria. Next base: position 62,488 of record NW_026461111.1, on the reverse strand, counting down.
TCTCTTGATGTTGTGGGATGGGGGGAGGGGGGAGTGGGGAGGGGGGCTCTCCCCTTTGAAAATTTTGAAATACAGGTATGAAATGGTGGCCTTTGGTGCGTTTCTGGGTAAAAATTTTGAGAAAAAATTATTCCTTTACCAAAATAAGTAGGGTGCATCTTGATGAGTTATATGAGTAATATCAGTAGGCCTATAGGTCACTTCTCAGCCAACTGGAGGTGGGGGGAGGGGGGTGGGGGACGGGCCCTGGATCTTGGCCTGCGGAATCTCATTAAACTTCAGAAATTATGCTGACAGCGATACATTTGTTGGTTTTCGTGTTGTTGTTTTTACGCTTGGTTTTACGTCACACTGACACAATTTAGGTCATAATGGCGACTTTCCAACAATCATCTACACTTTACAGGTAAGAGGCCAAAATTTCAAATTTATAAATATAAACGCACTTTCCGTAACCGGTAGCGTCAAGGTTGTTTGTTTTTGTCGATGATAGAAAAATCCCTTTTTACACGTTTTCTTTTAAAGTAGCTGTATCGATATGTTATAAGGGAAACAAATTAACTATTTTTCTAAGATTTAAGTCTGGGCTCAAACTTAAAGCAAACTGAACCATTCCCGCCTTTGATTTAAATTTTATCCACGTAAATCTAGTCAGACTGGCACATTCGACAGCTAATTTGCTTTATCCTCTTTAAATTCGGGACATATTTACTTATTTAATCATTGTTGGGGTAGCTATGCGTAAGAGAGCCTACATGTGCCGCCTATGCACTTGATCGCTCGAGATTATTTAGTGACGTCATATATTTTATGACATAATTGGAATTTAGCGTTGAAAAGTTATTGTGTCATGGCGAGCTTCTTAAATGTGTAGAAGGCTATATTCTAAGGAGGCTGAAGCAGTTGACGTCTTTGTATCGTACAGGTTCTTCCTGGATTATGCATTTGGAAAATACTATTATTAAAGATATTGTTTCAAATTCATAGTTCAGTTATTTGCCTGAAATTCTTCGAAAGACTGCCGCAGATTGACTGGATCAATTTTCGGATGATGGATTTTCAGTGTAAAACTTCTGACTCATGGACGTTGAAAATTGTGCATTGAACTGGACATCGTTTGGAAGGATTTAAGGATAAATGGAATAATGATTAAAGGAATTTATAACTGAATACTTTATTTAATGGCCGGATTCTTTCATGCAAAGTAAGTTCTTTTTCTATTTTTCATTTTTACATTTTTCAAAATTTCGTTTGTATACTGAATTGTAAATTCTATTTCAAACCCATTCTGTTTCTTACGGGAGGAAAAATAGCTAAGTGTAAAAAATAAGTGTGAAACGTCCCCAAGGAATAACACGTGAAATTTCCCGAAAATCTCCAAAATAGAGAATATTTGGCAATGGCGACCAGAAATAAACAACAGCGAATTTCCATAGAAAAACTGAAACTAAGTCGCACGGGAAAACCACGCGATTGTTTCAAAAATCCTTGAAATTCTCGAGGGTGACTTTTTTTTTTATTCACAAAAACATGTTTTATGTTCTTTGATCTTATTTCATTTCTTCATATCAGCCCAAAGTCGAGGTCCAAAATTAGGTGGGACAGACTATAGTTAACTTTTACTCATACTTTTCTTCTAATTAACTTAGGCATACGAGTAATACATCTTTTAAAGTTAGGGGAGGTACATTTTCTTTGAAGCCATAAAAGGAAAACTAGCCACTCACAGCAGTCTTATAATAACCTTATTATGACTAGTACAGTGGTTTTCATTTCTGTTTAAATACTCTATATGTTAAAACAGTTAAGTAATACATGTGCAATAATTTCACAGAAACAGTCATTTAAAAAGTGCGGTCAAAAGAATATCCTAGATATTATGTGTCAGGTGAGCTAAAATAACATAAAAAGTCAGACTTAGACAGTCTTTATTCTCCTGTTTAAGACAGACGTATATTTCAACCAAGCATATTTGCAGCTCCAACTTTTTGGTATCCTTTGTCTATCTGTACTAGACATGATCCGCAAAACGCAGCGCAAGGTTCTGAAAGAAAGTTACGAAATGTCAGAAATACAAGCATATGCTATTTATATAATTATACATAATAGTTTTTGCGCATTATATATCGTGCAGGGATTCACTTGACACGGATAATTTTAGAGATAAACTTGGTAGCGATAATTAGTATCCACACTATCTTGTAATTTTGGATCATGGTTAGGGTTAAGAGCGGGATTTTGAATTATTTGAGTGCGTATCTTTAACATAGGTATATAATACAAAAAGAGTTATGAGACTACGATTCTGGCTGGTTATTAGTAAAGAAAAGAGGAAAAATTGATCCAGAAAATTTATAAGAAATGGACTCATCTCATCTGTGGCTACAGATGCAAAATTAATGCTGCTGGGAATGGCTGCTTTAATCTAAAACCCTGAAACTTATTATTACTTATTTATTATTACCCCTACCTGGTTCATCCTCTCCCCTTTTGACCAGTTTGTTGTCATGTTTAGGTGTAAGATCCATCCATAATGTCTTGTAGTCTGCACAGAAGTCATCAATGTTAGAACCAGCTCTCAAACGGATTTCGTTACGACTAAGAATCTTATATTGCACTTCTGCTGTATAAGCCAATGTCAAGTTTGTTTTCCCCTGAAAGAGACGTATGCCTAGCTGATTTTTGTTTTGATAGTTTTCTGATTTTAAATGGTTAAATGATATATAAAACCTACCTTGCTAGGGTTTAAAACGACATAGTTTAAGATTTGATTTTTAAATCAAAATGTTCTCCGTGTTGTCGGTCATTCAGCTGTAAGTAGCCGTCCCATCTTACATGCTATGTGTTCCAGTGAATTTGGGCATCTTACGAGCTAATTGTTTCAATGGATTGGGATATCTTACATGCTTTGTGTATTAGTAAATGGTGGCGTCTTACAGACTATGTGTTCTAGTAGATTAAGGCATCTTACAAGCTATTGTTTCTTGTGGACTGGGACATAGTGAAATAGAGAGCCAATATAGAACATCATTGCTTCAGTGAGCTTTAATGTCTAAATGCTGCTTTGACTATCTACTTAACGTTAAAGTTTTATTGTAAGCAGCTCGAGGGTACTTGTTTAGATAGATTTCTCTTGCATATTGCTTACTAGTATCTACAAAAATTCGCTGAAATAGAGTTACACAGTAGCGAAGGAATTAACGGATTCATTTATAAATGACGTAAACAGTAACGTAATGAATCAGTCAGAAACGTCAGTCGCAGTACGAGGGTCATTTTATACCTCGGACTGTAAGACAACCTTTTCCAACCCCGCTGAAAAGTAATGAAACTCCTACATGGTATGCAAAAAATATATTATCTTCGTGGCCCACTTTGACAAAGTCGTGAAAACCGAAATAATCAATTCAATAAAGTCTTGTTTTCTATGTGCTTGCTTCCAGATGAACATCAATAGCTTTTTTATCTTTGATAAATAACATCAAGTATTAAGTATCAAAAATTATTTTGTGTGTAAAGTAAAGTTGTATTTTTCCAATTTACCTCACATTCCTATTGCAAGTCTAACGCTTTAGATACCTTTCTCTACATATTTTACGGATTACACGAGTATTAGACCTTTCTAAAGTAAACGTAATTACGAAACTGAATACTGAATCCTTAAAATTTTAGGCTAATTTGTGGTCTATGGGAGACAATTTCATCCAAAAGTAATGCAATAGTATCTCCCTTAGACCATTATTTGCAAATAACATTTACGGATTCAGTAATCCGTTTCCGATTTACGTTTACGTTAGAAAGGTCTAATATGGATATTGATTTTGAAATACTTACAAATATTCTCTTCTAGCAACGTATTAAAACCAGATATTTTTGAAGGCATGACAGATTATACTTATACAAAATATATATTTAACTTACAAGTTTGTATATGCTAGGAGTAGCAAATGGTATTGGTGCGTAGGTAAGGAGACACACTCCATGTTCAATATCCTTAAACACGACATATTTCTGTAATATAAGATACAGCTATATTCATGTTAATCTTGAACAGCACTTTGCAACAACCGATATGTGTATATCTTAGAATATATATGTAGGAGTAATTTGAATGCACGGCCACAGCTAAATCGGTTATACTGTATGGTATACGGTTTGTTTAGTACCAGAACACTTATAAAAACAATAACTGCCTAGAGAAAAAATACTGTAACTAGAAACATAATGGAATTACATATGTTACTAATTGGCTTAATATTCTAATCGTGTAAGCTATTAAAGGTATTAGTATAAAAGAACCCAGTGGCAAAACCACCACTTGCGAGACATAATTCTGGTTTCGATATTTCGATCACTTTGATGAAGGTGTCTCTTCTTCCTTCAGGTACCATTTTTTTATCATTTGGTAAAGAAGGACCAGACATACCGTATTGAAATCATGTAAGTTGACAGTGGGAACAAGGTATTCAAGCGCAGGTGTTTGGCTAACTGTTATGGCCACTGTATTTTCCTCAATAGCATGCACAATGTCCTGTGCTATATCCGCTCCATCATATCGTTTGATAAGACGATGGGTCTGTAAATTGGTTGGTAACATAATGCAATTATTAATATAAATATAAAGATATATCTATAAAACAGCAATTTTATATTTCAACAGGACTTAAAATTAATTTCTAGTAGGCTAAAAATGAGTATTTAAATATCAATTTAACATTCACTGCTCATAATGACCTCACTAATTGGCAATAATAGTATAATCATTAAACGCAAATTATTTCCGAGATTTTGTTGCTTCAGACTGAAATTCAAATTTGAGATCTCTCTATTCATAGTAGTGTGCTTCTCGTACCGCGTAATCAAGGAAGGTTAGCATAAGAAGTCGTCATTGAACTTACCTCAAGTGCCCAAGATGCAGTCAGGGCAAAAATTGCTATAAGCTGTGTGATACAAAGTCCTCTGAAATGATATACAAAATATCACATCATCATTTATTTATATTTTAGATAATACGAATTTGAATAAACCAGCTGAAACATAACAGCGATATTAATAAAATGACGGTGACGATAAATAATGATAATAATTATACCTCATAATATGTATGATGACAGAACTATTCAAAGAGACACAATGAAGCGTATTTGTGATAATTCCCATTTATACCTGAACATATTCCTGTCCTGTTTTCTCCAGTGTAGTTACGTAAAGCAAGTACGTACCAGAACGGAACATTGGCCGTAAACAACAGGTGTGTTGAGAAACGAGTCACGCAGTTCGACCATGTTCAAAACATTCTAGTTATGGTAAGGCGAAGGACGAACTGATAAATTGCTGTTAAGGTAGTTCTGCACGTTTGGATCGAAAATTTTTCTACAATGTAGAATTTGGTAAAACACTGATTTTTCAAAACTTCGAAATATACCTAGAAAATTCAGCAAATAAAAAAGATATGGTCGTGTGCTTGATTTTTTGCTAGACTGATTTTAAAAAATCGGATATCACGCAATTTTTCATAATGGGAGTCTATGGGAAAATCACAGCTTTCATAACTTTTTCGTGAATAGAAATTTTTCTACAATGTAGATTTTAATGAAACTTCTCACAGTCGTAAATAAACATTTGGCCTATATTTTGGTGAAATAAAATGTATAGGTCCGTGTGCTTATTTTTGAGATATTTGACCATGATTAAAGTGACCCGCACATTTCAAGCTAATTTTAAGACATCATTTTGAATTATCTAACATGTCAGATGTTTTAATATCATGTTTTAACTTTAGAAAGAAAGTAAAGGTGCCGTTGTAATAAATTTACTCACAGGTTACCATTAATTCATAAACTGATTTTCATTTCCGTACGCAGAATTCAGACTTTATTCTACGTTTTCCGGATAAATGACGTTACGCTATCCTTTCCGGTTTCTCAAACGTGCAGAACTACCTTAAGACATGAACTTGAAACAACAAGCAGCATTGTCTTTAATAGGAATAAAGTCAAATCTATCAGAAAATCCTTTCGAAACATAGTATACAACCATGAATGACACTAGTAATAGCACACTCGGTTTGATTGATGTTTTTTCAAGAGAAGGAGTACAAGAGAAACATCTCTCATGCTCCGTATCACAGGCTTATATATATGAATAAGTGGTTTAGAACTGCCAGTAAATGAAATTTTATTCCTACTTATCTGTCTGTTGATCATTGCAACTATCATGTGAGAATAGGGAATAATTAAAGAGATTATTTAATTAAAGAGCTTTATTTAATTTACACCATACCTAGGGTTATTTCATTTCTTTTAAAAGTTAATAAACGCTAAATAAGCTGCAATCTCGGTATGCAGGTAGATCTTTACAACGGAAGACGTTCGCTTTGTAAACGTGTTAGGGAGTGCAAAATGTATGTTTTGAAGGCCAACTTGTTTATCAATGATTGAAAGGACACTTTCTATGACATCTTATCATGGCCAAATTAAGTGATCAGACCATTCAGGTTTTGTGAAAATACAGGTGACACAACCCATAGTGATAAGAGTCGGCCAACAGACTGAACAACAGTCGACAAAAGTGCAACCGTCACTAACATCATTAAGCCTACAGTAGGATTCAGCGGCTCTACAGGTAATAATCCTGTGTTATATATAATTTTAGAAAACATCTGGGCTAAGCAGAAACATTTCTAATAAAGCTTAGTACTCTGATTCGGTAATATGATAATATATGATAGATAATGCTTAAATACATTAAAAAAAATATATAGCAAATCCATGTTTTACTGTTATTTGATAGTACTACGAATCGGTTATACGCTGCGTACAGTAATTCACTTGGGCTACAGTTATAGAGTGGCAAAAATATTATTTCTTATATCTTATAGCAAATACTTGTGAAAAAATTTATAATTCTCAACTAAATATTGAATCTTAATTTTATTCATCTTTAATAAAATAAACTACCAAATTGCATCAGTTACATTCCTAATGCGTTTACTTAGATACAAATACATTTATACAAGACTCGTGCTTTCCAATTTTCATGATGTTTTAACACAAACGGAGGAAAACTCCAGAGGTTACAACGTTCGTTTACAACAAGTCACGACTGTAAATAAAAGGCTTTCAAACACGGAAAACACCGAAAAGAGCCCAGTGTATTTTCTATCCAGATTAAAATTGCATTAACTACAATTTCTTCCTTAGATATAATAGGTATTGTAGTGTTAACAAATCACAATCATAATTATGTTCTTCTAGCAGATTTTTGCGAAAAAAAAGCAAAAGCATGAACTAGTTGTTACATCAATTTATACACTCAGCCGGTTTGCAATATCAGAAGTTACTTTAAACTCATACGGTTCGCAAAGATGTTCAAAAACACCTCTAAAGACTCCAATATTAATATATGTTAATGTCAGTTCAGAAACATAACCGTAATATTATATGGCTACAAACATACAAATTATCACATAAATAATGTTAATAACAAACTGTAGGCCTACATATATAAATTGAATGGATTATTACAGGTTCTTCTTTATAGTTATCTGAGCGAAAGTGTTTTGTCTTTCCTTTATTTGTGGTTGGCAAAATAAACGAAAGTGAAAGTATCTGACTTACTCTTTTCAGGTTGGAAATGGTGTATATCCATACAACAGTTTTCCTTCTTGTGACAAGCCAGTATGTTAAGTAACATTTTATCGTCAATTATTATTAACTTGTGAGCTGATTTTATTAAGCGGCGAAATTTATATTAGCATTCATTATTTATTTATTTCTAATTTTTTCAAATTTTAACAGTTTTATTTTTAGAGTTTGCCTTATTAGCCCAGTTAACATGTTATGTATATATACCGGTAATACAGTACAGACTATGGACGGGCGATTTAGATAAGGGGTTCATGCTGAAAACTAAACTACAGTATATTGTTTTTGAATAGATTTTGGCTTGCAAAAGGTTTTGACCCGCCATTGAATATGAATGAGTTTAACCATGAACTCGAAGCTGAATTCGCTGCTATGGATACTGATAAAGACAACGTCGTCAGTGAAAGAGAAATGGAAACAGCTGTGCTACAGCAAGACTATAACAGTATGAACATTGCATACTTGTTTTGTAAATATTGAAAATACCATTCTTTCACTTGATATTGGAGTGCCTGTAATATCAAAATTAACTATGCACAATCTAATTCTATGGGCAACTATTCGAAACTTCCGTACAGCAGACTGGAGCTGCTTACAATTCAACCACCAGATGAGACTGCATAATTTGACTTTATTTACTGATGTAAAACATCAAATTTAAGCAACAGATAAATATTGTGATTAGTAAGACGTTCCGCTATTTGTAAAATTCATGCTGAAATAGTAACATATATTATGACAATTTAGTTGTCCAAATGACTGTTTGGTGTATGTGTGTGCGTGCGTCAGTGCGTGCGTGCGTGCGTCTGTCCGGATTTATTTGTCCGGACCATAACATTGACATGCATGGAGCAATCTTGTTTATATTTGGCACGAATGTTGACCTCAGTGAGGCGGAGTGTCATTCGCAAACCCAAGGTTCCTATCTCAAAGGTCATGGTCACAGTTGGAAGTCAAAGGTCATGTCAGATCTTACGCGGCCCATAATTTTGACATGTATTTAGGAATCTTGTTTATATTTGGCATGAATGTTTAATGAGACGGACTCTATCTCAAAGGCCAAGCTCACAGTTAGGGGTCAAAGGTGGGCTAGACATGTTGCCCGTGGGCAAGTAGTTTATGTTAGTGGTGAATATCATGGGTACATACTGTTACTGTGACTCACTGCAGACCTGGAGCGCATTTGAATGAAAAAATATCTGTAATGTATATATTTTGTAACCATGGTGATACTAACCCTAACCTTAAATCAGTATATTATTCATATTATGCACTAAATGCGTGCGGGCATACCATAATTTGCTTATTTTATTTTTGCCGTGCGCTCCAATTGTTAATCAGTTTCGGCCTTGCGCAGAAGACCGCTCCAGGTCTGCACTGAGCAACACTGATATAGACTATTTGCCATTTCAGATGACGGATGTATAACATTCGTAGAATTTATGAAGAATCGTATTCACGATACTCTCATGTTTTCTTGGGCACTTTTCAATCATTTGGACCATAATGATGATGACTGTCTCGAGTCCTGGGACCAGATTCAAGAGTTCGATGAAATTGACATAAATCGTACGTATGCTGCTACTTTCTTAGTAATTAGAAAACTGACACAACTGAATTAGATACATGAATATCTAAAGCTTTAATTTTCGAATAGCCATCGTCTGCAATGTCAAAGCATTTAAAAATTAAACAAATCTATATATTTTGAAATGTATATAATATGAGGTATGTCTGTAACTTAAAGTAATAACTTGAATCAAAGACACTACAGATATAAGTACCGATTGCAGATACTACAGTTATATACTGGAATTATACGAAACATGGAAAATGTTTGTCATGAAACAATCTAGGTCCGATTTCAAACTGAGTTATCTTGGATAATAACAATTTGCTATCTTAATGATATCTAGGTCAAGTTCGAAACTTGGACAAAATGTATATGCGTTAAAAATGTAGGTAAATAACTTAAATTGTAGAAAATATTACCATTACTCTAGAAGCAATATTTTCCTGCAGATTTACCTGAAAACTGGTCAGAATGTTTTTATGAAATCAATGGCAACTGCTGGAAAATGTTACAGCGGCATAACATCTGTGTCCTACGGTCAAATCAAATTCTGATTAGCTAACTAGAATGATGAAACTCTTCCTGAACATGTAGTTTGATATTAAACATGTTTGTTGCCTTCATGATACAGCGTATAATACATATGATTCACGCCAAATGGTCAGGTGCGCAACCGAAGATCGTGACCCTTGTGTGTTTGTTTTTGTCTGTTTCAGTTTGAAAGTTTGGCATTGGTGTCCCAATAATTCTGTTACCATTTTAAAAAGATGTCATTTTTAACATTTGTTGGTAATTTTTTATTTTTATACACCAAAATAACAGGGATAGAATAAAGTTTTTATGGCTAAAATTACGGGAAAATATTTGACGTCGTTTAAGAGGAAATGACGTCATTTGACGTTACTTGTTATTCAAGATGGCGTCGTCAACTAGTTGTGACAGTGAAGTTGTTAAATTGTATTATGCAACTTCTTCTCCAACCACGATTATCCGAGAAATTGAAAAACGGCACCCCGAGCGAAAATGGTTATCGAAGATGCAAATAAAACGAATTGTTGACCGGTTCGAAAAGATAGCTTCGGTTACAGATGGGCGGCATTCGAATCCTGGATGACCCAAGTCTGTAAGGAGCACAGAAAATATTGCTGATGTCCAAAGTGTAATTTCTGAAACTATATAACCCATACCTCGGTAGTTGTTCTTAACTGGCTGCAGAAGACATTTGAAGACAGGATCGTTCCCCGTTTGTCTGAAGACAAATTACGCATGGCCACCACTCTCACCAGACTTGATTTCGTTGGACTTGTGGGTATATTTAAAGCAGAGAGTGTTAAAGCTTTTTCCAGGTTCTGTTCAAGGCGAAAAGGCGAGATTTTTAGTATTGGCGCATTGTCGCATGTTCGCTTTGTCGCCGGCGCCAGGACGAAAAGGCGAGATTTAGAACTCGACAAGCGAAAATCCACAACGCGACAAGGCGAAATAGCGAGATTTTTAACGCGCCGTAAATGGCGCGTACAAAAGCTCACTATTTCGCCTTGCCGCCTGGTCCCCCGGGACAAAGCAAAAAGGCGACAATGCACCAAATGATAAATCTCACCTTTTTGCTTTGTCGCCTTCCTGTAGTGCATGTGTACACCATTGTTATGAGATCTTTAGTTTAATCGTATTTTATTGCTTTCTGTTTCAAAGATACTCACAATAGTACACACATTTTAACACATAACAAAAAATAACGGGTCGGGCAACGAGTTATTTCAACATCAGCATACAGTCCTTGCCATAGAAAGAATGTCATATTTTACTAAACAGATTTAATTTGAGCAAGTTACTTGAGAGAAAAAGAAGAAGAACAACAAAAAAAACCAAAAAAAAAAAACAAAAAAAAAAATACAACAAAAAATAAAAACAATAACACAAAAGAAAGAAAGCATATCAAAGAACAAATTTCTGTAATGGAGCTACTATATTGTTTCTTGAAGCTGCCTTTTCATCCCGACCGTCCCAAAAGAAACCCATACTTGATATAAATTGATACTTATAAGAACTTATATAAAACTTATATAAACTTATATAAAGTCATACTTTGTTCAAGCAAATAAGAGCATACGTAGACAATAGCATTCATAACAAAATGTATATAATAAAGGTAACAAATAGAAAAAGAAAGAAAGAAATATAAGGTTATTAAATTTATTGTACTACTTAAACCGATTTGATTGTTGAATTAAAGCGTGCACTGCTAAAAATATTATACTATTTATTTTCTTCTTCTGTTTGTTCTTCTTTTCCAAAGAGTAAAATATTTGTGTTTACAAGATGAAATTGTCTTGTTAATTGAAATAATCGAAGTCTTTCCTCAGAGTTCTTTTTACTTATAAATAAATAATGTTCTGCATTTTCTTCTCGGTTTCCGCATTCACAAAAGGCGTCATTTTGTAAGTGATTATTGTAAAGATCATAGTTAAGAATGCTACATTTAATTCTTAATCGAACATGATAAACTGCATTAAAATTTTTCTCTTTGGTACAATGGGAGGCTTAAACAATTTCTTCAATTTTGCTTTAAGTATGTTTTAAGGAGAGTGATTCCCTAGCTGAAGGTTCTAATTCATTCCATAACTGATGATGGTATACAGATTTTGAGACTATTTCTGTACGGCGTGCTGAAGTCACAAGGTTGTCATTATTACGAAAATTGTTCTGTTTCGTTAACTCAAGGTGTGATACTTTAAGTAGACTAATAGTGTTATGAGATGTGACAGAATGTATATTTTATACAGCGCATGCGCTAGCTATAGGAAGGCGACAAAGTGAAATAGCGAGATTTTTAAAAATCTCGTCTTTTTGCCTTGTCGGTTTGTCACCCGGGACAAAGCGAAAAGGCGACAACCCACCAAAAGAAAAATATCTCTTTTTCGCTTTGTCGCCTTCCCGAAGTACATGCACACACCATTGTTATGAGATATATTTTATATAGCGCGTGCGCTACAGGAAGGCGACAAAGCGAAAAGGCAAGATTTCTGGTATTGGCGGGTTGTCGCCTTTTCGCTTTATCTCGGGTGGCAAAGCGACAAGGCGAAAAAGCGAGATTTTTAACGCGCCGCCGTTAAAAATCTCGCTATTTCGCCTTTTCGCGTTGTGGTTTTTCGCTTATCGTGTTCTCAATTTTGCCTTTTCGCTCTAGCGCCCGCGACAAAGCGAAAAGTCGAAGTTGGCAGAAATCAGCCACCGTAGTTTACACCAAAAAAGAATTATAAGAGTTTGAAATGGTAACAGATATTCTGGGACACCCTTTATGTTTTTATCATGTTTGTTTTATGATACATATTTCTACTTCTGTGAACTTACAGCGAAAGACTCGATGTTTACACTGGCGGAATGGGAAGCGTACTATGATAAGGTATGGGTTGTTCAAATGTTTCGACAAACAATTAATCGTATTGCTGTTTTATAAGAAAATTCAGACTGAACGTCATTGACTTTCAATTTTGAACGTAACAATAGTAGCTTTAACAAAGAGTTTACTTACTCTCTTACGTACACTTTTATTGTTCGTTAACAACTTTTATGATACAAACGTTTACGTGTGTGTTTTTTCTGTTTGTTACAGCTGTACAAAAAGATGGGACTACCAATGAAGCCTTGACTTTTACATGGATAAATGCTTCTTATAAATAAATTATTATATCTAAAACGTGTACCTTTTCTTTTGTTCTCGTCACACAATTGTTGTATACAGACTTTACTGCAGTTGTTCAAATATGATTCCACATGAATATTGTGACCACATGACTCTAACCTACGATGCCCAAAAACTCAATAGAAAATCGTAGACTAATTTATCGCACGGCGCCCGGGTCAAATGTAAATTAGGCAAAAAACCAATACAAAAAGGTGGAGGTATAAAGAGGGCTGACGCATATCATTGGGTCTAATTTCAAACTATGCTCGAATCCGGTCAGAAAGTTCCAAGGTCAGAGTCCGGTTATAGTACCGAAATGTGAAATTGTCCATGCAGTCAACTAGTCACGGGTATTTTAAGCTCTCGTAAACGTTGTAACATGTTTGGTACCAAAGTCAACTCCCTCTGACCTACAGTAAAATGTAAAGCAGGTTCATTTACGTACACACCCATGCCGTGTGTATTAAATGCACAGTGTTCTGTTTGGACCATCGCGTTCAGAGCACAATGCTCGAAGTCGTGATGATGAAAGTCGAAACTATGATGATGAAAACACGAAATATGGACGATGAAAGTCGACAACCGAAATAATGATGGTGGAAATACGAAACCGTGTGGATGAAAACACGACATTACTAAACTATGATCATGGACACGCGATATAATTTCGAGATTTCACTATATTGGTTTGAACTTTCATCATCGTGCTTTCAACTTTCTACGTCGTAGTTTCGTGATTTTGACTTCCAGGGTATGGGGTTTAGAAAAAAATGTGATGAGCCAAACGCAACACCGTAATAAAGGGACTCCAACATGGGTCAAAACATGCCACTGTATCTTTACCCACAGATTTTCACTTACAAATTATTATCCTACTATACACTAATTATCCTACTGCACTAACCTCTAGACTACCAAGTCACTTGTTTTGTGTTTCGGAATGGAGCCAGTGACATACAATAAATGAAACTCGTTTAAAGTACGGGTATATGTTCCATTTACTTTGTTTCCAATGATTCAACGATATATTTCAATTATAACTTATAGCGTCAATCATTAAGAAGAAAGATGTAACATTTAGCAAGCGTTTGTACATAAACTTTCTAAAATATTAGTTTGCATGAACAGATGAATAAAGGCAGGTTTTCAGTCTTGAATGATAAATATAATTTAAAAGTTTTTCAGCGGTTGATAGAAATCTGTCTTGTTGTCACTGTTGTTACTGTGCCCTAAACCTACTGATCATTTAATTGAGAAGGGTCCTTCGCAGGCCACATACGAATGTTTAAAAGCCTAGGTCTAATTAGTTATCTAATTCAGTTATTAAAAACTGTATTTCAGTCTCCATTCAACTTTGACCTTGACACGCAAAAAAAATAAATAAATGTGATCTACTGACCACAGTCAATCATCCTATAAAGTTAAATCACTGTAGATGAAATTATTTTCTGGTTATTGATCAGTAACAGGATTGTCTACCAACTGGCAGACGTAAGTAACGCAATATACACACTCTCCTTCGAAGGGGAATGTGGGGGAGAGGAATAGGCATAAAAAGCTGGACATTGAGATTTGGACAAGTAGGTGAACTGTTATAATATTGCTCATAGTCAAGCTTCAATTACAGGTCTTCACTCATCTGTTTTCATTTTGTACATACCAAGGTAGATAATGAAATTAAAAACAAAATTTAAAATCTCGTAAGAATATATTTTTTACTGAAAATATCACTCAGTACATAACATGATATATAGCTAGCAATGTCTACAACAAGTGCCATATAAAGATGAAGTAAGCGTTAGACAGAAAATCAGACAATCAACAAAAATGCATTAATAAAAAGCTCTTTCCAGAGATCAAGGAACCATCAACAAGGACAAATGAAATTCCCTGTATTTTCACTGACCAAATCATGGTTTTCACGCACACGCACACGCACACACACGCATGCACGCACGCACGGACACACACACATATATATAGTAGCACCGAAACTAATCTTATTGGGTTAGTGGACTTGCTGTAAGCATTTATATATCGATCTATACACCATTATTGTATTGTTTTGATTTATGCTACCCTTGAAAAATGCTATTTTTTAAAAGCCGAAAGCGCTCGGGTTTATAACCAAACTTTTGACACTGTTCGAACATATACATGTACTTTCTCATGATCTATAATTCTATCTTTATGTTCTTGTATCCTTCTGGGATCCAGTGTATTTGAAAGGCATTTTGTTTTTTCTTTATTTTCTCACTTATATCTCACTATATATACACGTATATGGGATAATTACACTCTTCCTTGCATATACTTTAACTAAATAAATGTTTCTTTGTTAAAATGGTATATACAAAATTGTTTACAGTATAATAAATGTTTCATGCATAACTACATATACAGTGGGCAAATTTAGCAAACTATTTCCTCACAGTAAGATTCCTTGACACTTTTCTGATCAATTTTCGAAGTCTCTGACTTTCCAAAGTTGATGCTGTTCACCTTCATTTTTGTTGTATTAGGCACCACCTTTGACTCTGAACTGTGAACCTTTGAAACACCATCTTGTTGGACAATTATTTCTGCTACCAAAAAGTGCATCATGCATGTCATAATTACAATCAGGCTAATATCTGATATGACTTTTGACCTGTAAGTGTGTCCTTGACCTTTAGGATAGGAATGAAGGGTAAGTGTGATATGTTTGGCAATTTGTTTTGACAAATAAACAAACAATTCTCAATGAATATTTTAGACTGAACAATATCTGACAGACTGATTTACTAGTGAACATGACATCAATCAGTAATTTACCACAAGCAAATAAAGTTTGTAACTAAAGGGAAACAGTGCGCTTGACTATATGTGACCCTGTTACAAAATATCTTAGATTTTAACCAGAATAACATTTCGACTTAATCTTATAAATATCAAGTAGAAAATGTGGCCTTTTGAGTGCTTACAATTACGTTCTATGATTTGACATACTGACCTAGTTTTTGACCAAGATAATCCAGTTTGGGACTTGAAATAGATTTTATAAAGACAAACATTCTGACAAAGTTTTATGAAGATCCAGCAGAAAATGTTGCCTCTAAAGAGTGTTAAATTTTTTTTCTGTGATTTGACCAAGTGATACAGTTACCTTAGGTAACCCAGGTTTCAACCTGACTTAGATTTCAAAGAGGCAAACATTCTGAGCTTTTTTGAAGATCAAGTAGTATATGTCTGGGGTGTTATCAATGATTTGACCTAGTGACCTACTAAAGACATTGAGTAATCAAGTTTCAAACTTGTACTAGATTTTATAGAAACAGACATTCTGATAAAGATTTATGAGGACAAAGTAAGACAAGAGTGCCAGATAGCCTAGTGGTAGAGCGTCCGCCTCGAGTGCGGGAGGTTGTGGGTTCGATCCCCGGCCACGTCATACCAAAGACGTGGAAAATGGTACCAGTAGCTCCCTTGCTTGGCGCTCAGCATTAAAAAGGGAAACTGGCCTCTTCTCTCATACCCTCGTGGCGATGAATTCCATCAGGAATGAGGTGTCGAGAGTGATTAATATAAGTTGTAGAACTTCCTTCACAATCGACCTAAAATAAATTATGTATAAACTAAGAGTGCCAGACTGTCACAAAATACTCCAAGAGTGCCTGGGGCGATTTGGGGGATTATCGAACTTGGCCAAGATATTATGCTCTTGTTAATATTATTATACATTGTCAGCATGTTTGATAAAGATCGGATGAAAATTGTTCGACTTAGAGAGCGGACAATGTTAAATTCGCAGTTTTTCAAGTAATTCAAGGACCATAATCCAAGAGTTCCTCGGGCGATTTGGATGATTATCAAACTTGGCCGAGAAATTATGCCCACAAACATTGTCAGCAAGTTTGGCAAAGATCGGATGATAACTGTTTGACTTAGAGAGCGGACAATGTTAAATTCGCAGTTTTTCAAGTAATTCAAGGGCCATAATCCAAGAGTTCCTCGGGCGATTTGGGTGATTATCGAACTTGGCCGAGAAATTATGCCCACAAACATTGTCAGCAAGTTTGGTGAAGATTGGATGAAAACTGTTTGACTTAGAGAGCGGACAAAGCTAAATTAGCAGTTTTTTTTAGTAATACAAGGGCCGTAATCCAAGAGTGCCTGGGGCGATTTGGGTGGTTATCAAACTTGGCCGAGATATTATGCCCAATAATATTGTCAGCAAGTTTGGTGAAGATCGGATGATCAAGATTTCCTATTGACTGACTTAGTGACCTAGTTTGTAACCCTTGGTGACTGGAAGACCAACACAGGGTGAATTAATAGCTCACATTGAGCACTCTGTGCTCAGGTGTGCTAAAATACTCCTCATGGCTCTAAGAATGTCTCAACATTCCACAACAAAGTATTCACCACATGAAATGGTACTTGGCAGAATAATGTGACATCCTATTGATCATGCACTAATTCCAAAAGACAACATAAGTAAAACTGCTAAACAACACCTTTCTGAAAATCAGAAAGCCCACAGAATATGCCATAAAATAGCATCTGAAAAATTTCAGCAGAATAAAGAAAAACAAAAAAATACTATGACAAAAAAGCTAAAACTCCAACATTCAAGAAAGGTGATTCGGTTTTACTGCTAAATGATTTTCAGGAAGTAAGAAAATCAAAGAAACAGAGCCCTAAATATAAAGGGCCGTATCAAATTATGCAAATTGGTCCTAATTTCACATAAAGGCTGTCCTTCCCTTGTTCATGCCAATAGGTTAAAACTCTATAATGTCATGAACTTACGCTTTAATAGGCTCACTGCTGATGTCTATATTGATATTGTAGGTGCTCGCATAAGATATCAATCTCTATAATGCAAAATAAAATGTTCTGATAATACAAGTTCTTGGGAACCAGCAGCCAATGTCCCAAAGTACTTGAAGAAACAATATCACAAGAAATTTTCAAAGCTGGGCATGCGGAAGAAACGTGTAACCAACAACTATTTTAGTACAAACAAAACATTGCATACAGAGCTGTCAGAAAGGCTTTTCCTTTAGTTCATTTATGTTCATAATTTTGAGTACTTATTGTCCGACATTTTTCATAGGGAACTGATCACTCCTTGTTCTTCTGATAATTAGCTCTCAAATGCCGGTGTAAAATTAAATATTGACCCCGTTGAAAATTGACCCAATGGGTCCTTTTTCAACATTGAGAATTGACCCCGCCAACATTTCAACATTAAATTTTGATCAAAAGGTCGTTAAAAACTGAGCAGTCGTTAAATTTTGATCTGTCAAAGGTTAATTTTTTAACGGTTAGTTAAATTTAAGTTAAACGTCGGATATCGTCTGTTAGTAGAAGGAAAACTTTCTGGAAAGAACCAGAAACTATCGCAGGTTTGCTGGATAGCTTATTAAAAATACTTTCACAAGACCGAGCCCAGGCTCAAACTGACAACTTCCCCGAGGTAGGCGAGAACATATATATCTTGGACAGGGAACTGTTAACGAAAGTTTACCACAATGATTTTCGACAGGTGGGTGCGGTGTGGTCGGACTTTGACAGGCACATCGAGACTTCCACACAGAAAGTATCTTTTCCGATCATAACAAGATAGGGATATCTCTGTAAATTACCTACTGGCTTCTTTGTTTCGATAAGGTCTATAAATACATTATAGACTACTTAAGAGGTCTATATCAATTACAAGACCTGCCCTACTTCTACTGTTGACACGAAAATGTTTACAATGAAAAATCCCATGTGCCTGCTGTAGGATTCGAACCCGGATCGCTCGGGTGCTAGTCCAATGCTCCAACCACTGTGCCACAGATACGACACAATTAAGCAATAATCAGGGATTAAATTTTAACTTACAGGCAGTAACAATGCAGTAGAAGCATGAGAACTTCGTGTATGTCTTTACCCGTGCCAGGTCAACTCAATAGTAAAATACACATCTTAAAATTGATATAAACATGACTTTGCTCTAAATTTTTAACATTGAATTTTACACAAGTCTTCAAATTGATATAAACATGACCTTGCTCTAAAAGAGGAGAATAATTGGAACGGAGAATGCTTTCATGAAATGGGACATCTTATTTAACACAAAAGTGACGATTTTCCTTCGTACAATTAACATGGAACATAAGAGACAAAATTTTATTTTAGAAAATAACCCAGTTAAATGTTCGTGATATATTTGATAACGTTTGCAGACGTGTCTGAAATAGGATTTACAGTTTAAACATATGTTAACGGCAGTTTTAAGTAGTGGTAATGGATGGGAAACTGGTAAAAACACATTTCTCGTTTCCTGAAAAAAGTTTTTATTTTGGTGAATATCGTAAATCCGTAACGGTTGACATTTTTATTTCTTTAAATATTATTATATATTTGGCACCGCAAAAAGTTTTGTCGGTCTTAGCCTTTTAGGCCATTTACTTAACAGTTTCATTTATGTAAAACAGTCAGATTCCTATATTCTATACTTGAATTGACTTTACATCCACAAGTAACTGACAACTTCTTCATGTGAATCAGGCGTGAAGGACGAGAGCAACTTTAATAGAAATGCTGTTTATTCAGATCGTTGCCATGTCACGGAGAACAAAGGACTCTTAATTAGTAATACTCGTTACTTTCATTGTCAATAAGACAGAAAGGTTTTCATATATTCTCAAGTTTGCGCGCAGTGTTTTTTCAAGCACACTTCGTTGTGTCGTCCTGGTGCGCCTGATAAAGGTATATCACCTCGGTCGGATTATTTTTCACGGATCTGGGAAATACAAGAACAACAGAAAGAACACAGTTTTTTTCAATATTTCTAAAAACAGTACTAACATTAATGTTTTACATTGTTTATATTATTGATTTAGTTGATTTAGAAAAGATGAATTTTTATACATGCATTTTATCACGGTGGTATGAGTTTTAGCACTTTCTTAATAAAAAGTTATCAAAACTTTAATGTTTTATATTGTTCCTATGTTATGTTATGTTCAATTCTGTTATCCCCAGTACACCGATCGGTGCATATCATTTATCCCGATCGAGACGATTTAAACTTGGGAGAAATGCCCAGCCTGCTAAGATTATTTTACAAAATTTTACAAGAAAACCCAACTACGCTTTTTGTCACAAATAGCGTAATTTGGTTCTTTTATATATTTTGTGTGAAACGTAATAAGGACGTACCATTTACTGACTAACGGGATACGGATGACACGCATTTCTTGTTATAATCATAATAATGTAATGATAAAATTTATACGGCAACGTATATTTAAGTAGCAAATTAAAGACCTTGATAAACTTGCAGTTTCTTCAAATATGTCAAAAAAACTTATAAAATACCATTTGCGTCAAATTCTGACCAATTTACCAGACACACACTTATGCCTTTAGAAAGAGCCTATAATCTTCTCTATGTTTCCCAAAAGTGCACGGATTTTTCATGCAATACAAATGTCATGTCCTAGTTACTGACAAATATATTTACAGGTGCGTAGCAAATTGGGCATTTTGTTATATTATTAATAGTATCTGATAAATTGAAGCACACATTGGTCTTGTTCCTTCTTTTAATTATTTGTTTTCTTTTAATGTAACCAACGTTTTACAAATCCGGAAACAATCTGGATTTTGTTAAACAAAGAAGCATGTAGGTAAGTCAGTTATCATTCTCGGAATAGGTCTGCATTGTGTTTATAGACCTGTGAGGAGATTTGAAGACCTCGCTCGCTCGGTTCACAAATCCCTCACAGGTCTATATACACAAAGAAGACCTATTCCTCGAACAATAACTATTACTTATAGTTATATCTCTTTAAAGATATATAATGGCCATCTTTCACTAAAATATTTTATCTTTAGGTATTTACTTCAAATGTATAAAATCCTCCGTAAATATATTTAACTTAACTAAATATACAAACTAAGCTTGTATATAGAACTAATTCATACTTATATGTCATGCAGTAACGGTTGATTATTAAACAAAACAGCCGGTACACATTATATCATGTTTATCTCTACGTATGTATAGTAACTTAATGGATAGTACTGTTAAAGGCTCATAGTGCCTTTGTTTAAAATGTGGTTGCCACATTCCTGTTATGAACATCAATATTTATTTTTTTTTAAATCCTATTTCCAGTAATTGTTCTCTCTAAAATTTGTCAAAGATTTGAAATTGATGAACATAGTTGAAAGTTTTATTGAATCTATTTGTTTTGATTACCTCCCTTAAAGGCTCTAACTGAAAAAAACAGATTTTCTAACCATGTAAGTATGCATACTATTTTTTACCATCTATTTGGACATCTGTTTCAACTGTTTTAACATACAATTCAAAGCCTTATTGAACTTTAATACACATACACTTGTTATTTTTATGTTTACATAAAATATACGAAGGAGAAATTTGGATCTAATATACCTTTAACACAGGTACTGTGTTTTTACGATATAAAAGATATATCTTTATGTTAATGTATGGAAACGTCCTAGTGCCAGGTTTGAAATATGTTTATCTCATACTACCCATTAAGTAGACGTTTCCCGTTTACCAGTTTGCAGCCGTCTTCGAACACCTATACCTTCGATACATGTCTTTGAAGCTTACCGGCATGTCATCGGGAATTGTGCGTGCACATTTCAATAAGGGCGGATTTTATCGATAAGCATGTTGCAGAATACTCGGTTAGGCTTTAACCACATTTTTGTTTGTTTGCCGCTTAATTTGTTTTTATTTCTGTCTATTAAAATATTTTCCTATCATCCTATCGAATTTGTAGTCGAGTGCCCTTAATCAACAAATGTTTTACGTTACTCCTGTTTACTCAGTACAGTTTCTGAAATAAAAGGTGCAACAGAATCGTGTGATCGGTTTATTTTACCGTGTCATGCACTAATGTATTAGTCGACCCCGTCCGTTTAATTGAGTTTGTTGTTTCCGGCTTTGATGTTGGAAAAAGAACCTCAGGTGCCCCTACGTGTCATCACGGGCAGACACCTTGGGTAGAACCACCGACCTTCCATAAGCCAGCTGGATGGCTTCCTGACATGAATAATTCATCGCTCTGAGTGAGGCTCGAACTTACATCGGTGAGGGGCAAGTGATTCGAAGTCAGTAACGTTAACCACTCGGCCACGGAGTTCCTGTGTGTTTAGCTGGACATGAGCACTCGCATACTATATTCTTGCGTGAATCATGAATAGGAGAGCACTTTTATCCATTGAAAGAATGCTATGAAATAACTTCTTTTTATCATTTCATTATATCCAGCAATAGAAACAAAAGCTTAGTTTGAATTAATTTAAATCAGGTATGTTATTTTGTGCTGTCTTGAAAAGACGACGTTAGTGGTCATGTTTGAAAATATAAAGAACATAAATAGATACATTATTCCTGAAGATATACAGCAGCGAAATTAAGAAAAAAATACACACTGTTAGAAACATTGCAAATTGTATAACAGTTACTGTAAAAATTTTATAACAGTCCGCTGAAAAATGTGGGGTGGCGCATTCTACCATAAACGAGGAAAACATAATATACTTTTTATGCCCCCGAAGGGAGGCATATAGTTTTTGAACCGTCTGTCTGTCCGTCGGTCTGTCGGTCTGTCGGTCTGTCAGTCTGTCGGTCCGTCCGCAATTTTCGTGTCCGGTCCATATCTTTGTCATCGATGGATGGATTTTCAAATAACTTGGCATGAATGTGTACCACAGTAAGACGACGTGCAGTGCGCAAGACCCAGGTCCGTAGCTCAAAGGTCAAGGTCACACTTAGACGTTAAAGGATAGTGCATTGATGGGCGTGTCCGGTCCATATCTTTGTCATCGATGGATGGATTTTCAAATAACTTGGCATGAATGTGAACCACAGTAAGACGACGTGCAGTGCGCAAGACCCAGGTCCGTAGCTCAAAGGTCAATGTCACACTTAGACGTTAAAGGATAGTGCATTGATGGGCGTGTCCGGTCCATATCTTTGTCATCGATGGATGGATTTTCAAATACCTTGGCATGAATGTGTACCACAGTAAGACGACGTGCAGTGCGCAAGACCCAGGTCCGTAGCTCAAAGGTCAAGGTCACACTTAGACGTTAAAGGATAGTGCATTGATGGGCGTGTCCGGTCCATATCTTTGTCATCGATGGATGGATTTTCAAATAACTTGGCATGAATGTGTACCACAGTAAGACGACATGCAGTGCGCAAGACCCAGGTCCGTAGCTCAAAGGTCAAGGTCACACTTAGACGTTAAAGATCATTTTTCATGATAGTGCATTGATGGGCATGTCCGGTCCATATCTTTGTCATTCATGCATGGATTTTAAAAAAACTATGCATGAATGTGTGACACAGTAAGACGATGTGTCGCGCGCAAGACCCAGCTCCGTAGGTCAAAGGTCCAAAACTCTTAACATCGGCCATAACTATTCATTCAAAGTGCCATCGGGGGCATGTGTCATCCTACGGAGACAGCTCTTGTTAAACATATATTTGTTATCGGTGATATCATATGTCATTTGTTAAGACTTTGACAGAATGGATCAGTTTCTTATTCTTGCAAGTGTCACATACGTAGCCAATCATCTTTTATGAGGACTGTGTTGGCTCAAAAATATATATGTGATTTATTGTCTGCAAGTTTTACACTGGTGTCACATGTTTTCTTTAAAAAGACGTTACGCACAAATTTGATGAATATTAAAACTGTTGTGCACTGCGAATTGTACTTATTTTACAGTCGAATCGTCCCATAGCCAAAGCCAGTTTGCATCTCAAACTGCTTTTTAATTTGCTTAACATGTTATTAAGAATATTTTTTATTTTACGCTAATGCCTGGTAAATGATTGCAGAGACAAATATTGTCATATCCGTTTTTCCTGCATTCGAAATACTTGTGACATGATCAGCGCAAAGAAAACCTTTATTGTCAAAAATTCGATTTATAATTGAATCAAAACAAAAGTTAGACAATTTTTAGACTTGGGGAATATCTTCCAAACAGTTTTTGTCTTATTATATCCATTTATGTTTCAATCTTGCTTAATAAATTTTGTTAATTTTCATTGACCCCACCTGTCATTTCTTTCTTTGACAGCGTTTGAACAACATCATGTCTCTTCAAATAATTCTTAAATACTCCGCGTGGCATTAGATTCGTTCGGAAATTAGCCGCTTACTATCAGGTATCAGCTTCTTCAAATGTATTTAATTATTTATTGCTGTTTTTCAGGTGAATTATTTGTAAATTGCAGAAAAATTGTGCTTTGAAACCTTTGCCAGTTTGTGTTATGCCTAGGAAAATGCGTAGACGGCGATGCGTGACGGCCAGCCAGACGTGAGACAGCCACATGAGCGAGCAGCGAGTGCTAATGTCAGGCAACGGGAAGTGCAGCATGCGCTACAGGCCGCTATGCAGGATGACAATGGACGTAACAGCCAGGGGGTCGCGCCCCCTCTGCCTCATTTAACGACGGCGCAGTTGTTGGTGTGAACGGCCAGGGGTCCAGCCTCCTCTGCCCCCAATAAACAACGGCGCAGCTGGGGTTATCGGCCAGGAGGGTCTGCCACCTGTGCTCCCAATACAAGATCTGGTGGTCGGTGAAGGTAACGGCCAGGGGGCTCCACCTCCACTGTCCCCAAAACAAGTTGCTACAGGCCAGGATCTTGATCATCCTCAGCAGCAACCAGCAAGACCACATGTTTCATGGATTGTGGGTTCCTCTATCCTCTTTTGGGTAAGGATACGGGCCATAACACGCTCTTCTAACAATCTAGGCCTGGAAGGGAAAATTATCAAAATCAGAAGGTTGACTAAAAGAGGGATGCAGTGGAATGAAGTTTTACCGCTTGTAGAATTAAATCTTAGCAGAGCAGCAGACTACCCAGACGTTGTTGTGATACATTGTGGTGGGAACTCATTAGTCAGGACACCGAAGGCAAGGCTAATTTCAAAAAATTCTATTTATATTAAAAAGATATGGAAGTTAACTAAAGAGTCTGTGCCAGTTGTATGATCGAATATCTTGCCCCGTCTTAGCTGGGGTTCTCCCCGGTCGGCCTGTGGTGTGGAACGAAAAAGAAAGGCCGTGAACCGCGCAGCTGCTCTCGCAGCCCTTTACTGCGGTGGCGCCTGGCCCAAATATGTTCAGCTCACCATGGACTGCCCGGGATTGTTCCGGCAGGATGGAGTCCATCTTTCTGATATTGGCCTTGACATCCTATTATTATCTTTAAAAGAAGTAGTTTAGTCATGCGTTTTCCTTGACGACAATGACAAATTCATTTTTGAATAGAAACTAAATAGTAATTCTTTGCAACATTTAATAGGTGGAACAAATTAATTTAATAGTATTTGTACGTAAATTAATTTTAGTGGCTCTTCAACACTCATTAGTGCATTTCAGACATGGTGTATGGTGTCAGAATAATTTGTATATTTGATATATTGATAACATAACACATTAAGCATATATAGTGCTTAACTCCCTTTTCATTCTATCAATACTATAATTATAGTTGAATTGCTGTTAAGAATAGGATTTGGGTCATTTTGGCTGATTTGGGTTCATTATGTTGAATCCAAGCATCACACATTATGTCATATACAATAGTTAAAGGGAACCAGATATTTGATAGAGCAAGTACTTGTTGTAAAATACTATGTATAAATTTTGACCAATCAGAAACAAGTTCTGTAAATAGCACGTCTGCTGAGGTATAAATAGGTAGATGGATGACAGAGAGGGCATTCGGTATCCAGCGATAGAAGAAGACACAACGAGGATTCAACTAATAATTTACCCCAGTACCTTGATAAGGAAGTTATTGCAACTACACTGTCAGGGCGGATAAATTATTAAAAAGAAGACGTTTGAAGTTCATAGACTAAAGAATAGTTGCAGTTCAACAAGGTTTCAAGCTGTCAGGCCAGCGCATAGGAGTTTTATCTTAAGGGGAGTTGAATGCTATAGACGATAGCAAATATAGGCTGAGCATCGGAAAGCTGAGACAGAGACCCAGAGTTTGGTAATCTACTGAGATAGTAGCAAAGTTTCAGCTTATAAACGGTTCAGCATTATTGGCGAAGTACAGCCAAGATATCGGTGATATACCTATATGGTACTTAATTGCTACATATGTTAGTTGGCGCAGAGCATTCCAGGAGTCGGGGCATTCATCTTAGTGAGTTGCAGCTTTAATTAAAAGAACACAGGCCGAGCATCTATGCGATAGGAATCGTATGTTGTTGATTCAAAGACATTGTGTGACGGGAACTTCAACAAAAAGACTAGTCAAGTATAGTGTCTCTAGCCTATAGTTGTTTGAGCAAATTATTATTAATTGAAGATTGTTAGTTTGAAACATTTAGTGATTAGCCTGATCCCTGAAATTATAGAGCTCATAACTGAAATCATTTAAGAATCATTGGTACACAATCATTTAGGCAAGGTAGCCAGAGGAAAATGTATGAGATATTTGGTCCGACCAGCTATACGTTTTAACAAAGGACATTCTATATCGTTTGTCAGCTAGTCTAAGACATAGCCACCTTAGCGATTGGACCCATTTCATTGTTCAAGATGCTTAAGGCGTAGGCACTTCCCTGGGTCATATAACTCGTATCCTTACATATGGCAGGTTGATTTAGTGTCGTTGGGGCAAATTGTTAGCATCAATTTTCGTCTCTGTTTTTTTATGTAAAACTTGATAATTTCATAATACTTTAATATAATTATAGGATATTATGAATTAATGATAATTTCCATTCTTGCCATATGCCAAGATTTATATACTGAACAGCAAAAGAAACTATCCAGTTTTATATAAAAAAAAAATTAATTTATAAATCACTTGTGTTTTTCATATCATCTTACACTTGAAGAACTTCAAGTGTAAAATTTTGAAAAATCAATCAACCGTGATGTCAGAAGTCCCACAAAAGCCGTTTTGCACGAAATTCATGTGCGTCTGTAATTAACAATTTTCTTTGTGAAATTTTATTGTCATAGGAAATATTGATAATTGGCCAACTGGAAAAGCAGCATAAAGTTTAAAAAATATTGTTGGTTGCACCGCACGACCGAATCAAATTTAGCGCGAGGGCCCAATTGGGATGTTACAATGCAACTGACGCTCAGAAGATATAGCCTTTCAAATGGCTATTGTGGGACTACTGACTTCACGGTTGATTGATTTTTTAAAATTTATCACGTGAAGATCTTCAAGTGTAATTATGAAGAAACAATTCAAATTTGAAAAATTTCAAAATATACCAGTTATACATCTGGATAGTTTCTTTTGCTGTTCAGTATAGTATTTATGTTAAAATAAAGTCGCGGCCTTATTCTATTTTATAATGTCTTATAGTTGTTTTTAGTATAGCTTCCAATGCCTACTAAGAGTTTTGCTGTCTAAAGTTGGCGGCAGCGATGCGTTTGCGGGAAGTCTATTCATGAGCTACTTTTATAAATACAGGAAATTTATTAATTGAATTTTACCAAGTAATGGCTCATGCATTGCCTATCCGCTATCATCTTCGCTAATTCTTACCTGCTGTCCATCTACGGCTTCGGCCAGTTAATGATTACCAATGGGAGGAAGTTGTCAGTTACTTCCGGCGAATAGACTGGTACTGGTATGGAATCCAGGAACAGTCAGGTTGTCTGAATGCAGTTTGCAGTAACAAACAATATACTTATTCGTCCTTGATAAACTAATCATAAAAATCGTCAATATTAGAAAGCGTTTATCTATAATATATCACAAAGTGATAATTTTCGCGTCATACCCATTTAATACATGTTTTGCCAGGACATGCACCAAACAATATCCTTACCCGAATCATCAGTCATGACATACATTTTTTTTTTAAATTAAGATGCCCTTGACTGAAAATAATACTTTCAAAATTGTATTTTGTTGAAACAGTGCTATATCACCCCGTGTACCCGGAAAGACGTGAACATGCTGGTTGCTAACGTATTAAGTTGCGGCGAAAATGACAAGTGACGAGAGGTACGTTATTTTGTGTCTGTTTAATTCATTTCGTAGCTACACGAGTAAAACGATGAACATGTATGTATGCAGTGGTCCTTCCTCTACACGGAGATGTTAATTTTTCCTATCACAAAAGTCAGATCAGATTTAAAACTTGAAAAACGTGTCCAAAAAGCAACAGTTCAATCAATAAAAAAATAACTAAAAATACTTACAAATCTGATTCGACTTTTGTGATAGGAAAATAAAATTTAAATTTATTAGGCTCGTCTACGAAAAGCTATACGGCTCGACAGAGCCTCGCCTAATATATTTTCTTCCACTCGCCTAATAAAATTGAATTTATCAGACAGTAACCTAATATTCTCTATATCTATAATAAACCCATTCCACTTGCTATTATTAAGATCGACACATTTTCTGAATGTATTGTATAACAACAGCTAGTTTAAACGTATTTTGGCGGGAGCGTTGCACGTGCCTTCGGTAGACATACATAATTTTATATGTTATATGTTATATGTTGACGTTATAGTTTCATGTAAATAAAAATGTTGAACAGTTATCTTAAATAAGAAACCAAGACATAAATTAAAACACATAACTAATTTTTGATAGGTCTTTACGCCTGTCTTTGTAAAAGGAAACGACAGCTGGTGACTGTGACGTATATATTGCGGCAATTTCAAACTATCGGTTTTTATTGAAGTTGTTCAAGGTGAAACGCGGGAAAATCTTCAAACAGGAAAGATCTTCTTAACGGGTAGTAATTAGGAGTTACTAAGTCCTGATTACGACATAGTAGAATTAGGACTTAATAACTTTTAATTATGAGATTAAAAATTATTACAATATCATCATTTTTCTAACCTTTTATCAGTTTTATTTTTGTATAATATCAAACTAAATGCACCAACTTTTCTTGTAAATACTTATTGTCTGTCATTTTATGAATGTGTATAATCTACTGTTTTAAATTCTTTTATAGAATATACAGATGTGGCTTTCAGATATAGTCTCTTATAATTCTGTTTAGAATGACCACATGTTTTAATAGTTTTGTGGATGGCACTAGGACGCTTCCATGTTAAAACGATAGCTCTCTTGTGTAAATGGTATTTATTTTGCCATAGAAAAATGGTAACAGGCAGAAGTGGCAAACGTGGCCAATTGTAAGACGCCTGATCAGTATTTGTAAACACCAAAATATTTTTGGCGTGTAAAAAGCGTGTTTGAAAATACATCGGCGGCTTTGATGCTGTGTTTCATTGGCTGACCTAACTCAAGTTTGAACTAAATAAAAGGTGCCACAAAGAAAGATCAAAGACGCCGAGGCCGCGTATGAAGCTGCGTTCTTTTAACCAAAAACGAGCGCCAAAGTGAAAACGTTTCACGTTCACATTAGCACTTTGGTCTATAAGCACAATGGTGGGTCTTGATGAAATAAAGACGTATATACTGAAGCAAGAATATCCAAGCCGATTGCACGCAAAACCTCAACCAGACAGTTTAAGCCGATCAAGGGCCATAATTTGAATTTTATATTCAAGCAAGAGTTGTCTAACTTAATTATTTAAATAGGGTTGATCACTGGGAAGGCTTGTGTGATGTTTCAATCCAGTCAAGTGGTTACTGAAATATGGACTTGATAGTAACTTGCACGCAAAAGCTTAACCTAGGTGTGGCGGAGACGGCGATGCCAATGCCAGAGCCAGTAGAATAGCTCTCATTTGTCTTCAAATAGTCGAGCTAGAAATAATGTATGACTGTGTATAGCATTGAAGTTCTATTTTCTTTCAACTGGTTGTTTATATTTCATAAAATGTCTTCATGGATGAGCGGAAGGGCCTCAAATTTAGATACTTTACTGATTACAACAACAGGATTGTACCGATGCCCAATCGATATAACATTTATTTTTACACATTCATATGACATTCAGGTTTACACATAATCGTATCATTTGTAATTAGACAAAAAGAAAGTATATATTTTAGTACAGGTATTTAACGGGAGAAATTGCCTAGTGTACTTACTAAAGACGAAATACACTATCTCAGTTAAGTTTTCATTTTTGGTGAGCAATTTGGCAAAATATTTGGAAAATAATTCTCTAGTTCATCATAGTTAAGTCAAATGAAACATAAAATGGCTTTCTCAGAATTTTTCAGATTTTGACAAAAATATCCGATTGGACACCTTCAGTTTCCATGCTTTTCCCATGCAATGACCATGCATTCCTTTCAGCGGAAAGTATGGCATTTTATGGCTTTAAGCGGTGATAAGTTTTGTGATTACAAGTCGGCGACCTTCAAGGAGGGAATCGCACAAAATTTGTTTTGTCGGAATGTTGATCAACGGATTTGAATCTAGAGAAAATGTAAATTAAATCGTAGGGTAAGGTTCGGTGCATTCCAGGAAAACTACAACAGCTTTTACTTATCAAAAATTATGTTCCAAAATGTTAGCAGGTTTTTATCTCCAGCATGTTTTAAAAACACAATATTTAGGAAAAACTCACCTTTTCGTGTGGTGCCGCCATCTAGGTAAGGTTCAGTGCGATACCCACCCCCTTGGACTTTTAGCATCCCACATAAGAGATATTGCTAGAAAAAGGCATTTCAAATAGGTCAGAGTTGAAGTTTTGGCTGTACGATTTCCACATTTATAATTCTCAAAGTTTTGGAATGTACGCAATACTATCTCATTTCACCGAGTCTTTAACTGTGAATGGTTTGACTTGATCCACCCATTATTAGGCATTCGTATCAGTTGATGTTTTAATTTCGGTCATGTAAAAATGATGTAACGTTATATTTAGAACCTGCCGGTAATTTATATAGTGGTCATTTTACAACGTTAAAAATTGACTTCCTGGGTCATTTCAACGTTACACCACCATTACATGACAGACCCATAATACATAAACAACCTTGTCTGTACTTCGACTCGAACCAACGGCCCTAAATCGACGAGAGCTTTAGAGTTTAACATTGAAATATGACACAACTGTATTTGATAAGTTTTAGATATCCCGTCCATACGTTATACATATAGTCACCAATTTCACATGTAGACGTTAAAAGCTGGGTTTTAATTTATGGCCGATGAATTGACAAATAATTAGACGTAGTATTAGCTTGTGGCGCGCTCGAATGTATAACTAAACGTTTATTACTTAAAGTCCTGAAAAAATACAGAAATGTTAATCTTTGATCTGTATGGTAATAGGAAAATTGCGTAAGATTATTGGGATTAGTTTTCAACGTTGAAATATGACATGACTATAGTTGATCAGTTTTCAACGAGGGTTAAATTTTCACGCGTGGATGGATCATTAAATAACGGACAGGGTCAATTTTCAACGTTGATCAGACATCCGTTGAAAAAGGACCCATGGGGTCAATTTTCAGCGAGGTCAATATTTAATGTTACACCGGCACAAATTATAGAATTTTTTCTCTCTTGTTTAGTGTTCGTCTTTCTGTTGGCCCTGTTTTGCCTTGTGGCAAGAGGGAAAGCCCGACAATCCAGCACAGATTAAACTAAGGTACTGTACTGAAGCTACCCCAGACCTTTATGCTACATCAGAGTATTGGAAACATACTTTTGTCATTGTTTTGAAATTGTCCAAGTTCACCAATCCTAATATACCAACATGTCAGTGTCAAGAAATGGTGACCGTCATTACTCATTTAAATACAAGTCATAATGAGACTTACAAATTCGCATCTATGGTCATATCTCTAATATTTTAAATCTGGTGAAAATGACTAAAACATTACCTAACCGCTCTAGGCGAAGTCTCCTTCGTTCTGTTGGCAAGATTGCTTCAGTGTTTAGTCTTTTAGGCAGGAGGTTGAATTTTTTTGAGGTTGGGTGTAATGATATACTGCTTTGAAAACACCCAATCATTTAAACAATGTCAATTGCCATGTTTACATGTCATTTACTACACTCAGACAAATTTATCTATCAGCTGACAGCTCAAATTAAGGTACTATAGGGACGTAATAAGACTTTATTATATTTCAAATAGAAAAACGTATGTCCAAATTTATGTAAAATCTGGCAGATATCAGACAGAATATTTATATTAGTCTATGTGGCAATTCTAACCATGGATTTTTACAGGCTAGTCATCATACACTATTTGGAAATAGTTGTTGTGTTTGATGCTAGCCATCTTACTGTTTAAAGGTAAGCAGAAGTTCCGTCATTGTTGTAGATTTCTTTTAAACATTGAAATATATGTTCTGCAAGTCATGTTATGTTCAATCATCATTTTACTACTATAATATTATAATGTCAATATGTATGTTAAAACTGTTCATGTTTATGCTTTTATAATTGTTGTAGCTATAATATTCTCCATAATCATACTCATAATAAATCATACACTATTTGGAAACATTTGTTGTGTTTGATGTTAGCCATCTTACTGTTTAAAGGTTACACAGAACAAGGCTTCCGTAACAATTCCTCTGATGTCCTATAGAACCACTTACCTCAGCATGCCGTGAAACAATCTACGTTAGAAGGCTTCAATGCTGTACTAACTAACAACCAGTCATTCTTGACGCCATGCTGTGTTTTAAAAAAAATTCGAGCCGTGCACAGAAAGAGGCTTTTAAAAGTAAAAATATTATATTTCAGCTGAACGTGAACAATACCCCACTGAAATAGAGTGTGGAGAGTAATGAAGATGATGCTGAAGAAGAAGATGATGATGATGCTAACAGTGTCAGTGTTCAACAATATCAAGTATGTAAACAATTTGCGATTTAAAATTAGCGGCACTTAATAACAGTATCATTTCAGATGTTTAACTGAGCCGAGAAAAATAACTTATGCTGATCCATGTTCCGGAGGAAGTTCCACAATGCACATTCCACAACTTGTCACAAACTGTTTTGAAATAAAAACAATATATTAGGGTGAATGTTCATTTACGCACCAACCGACAGTCTCTAAATAGAGTAAATCCTTTCATCAAGAACGACAAATGATTCAAACTACATGTTATAAATTGCAATCTGTTTATAAGTGAAGAAAATATCTGGCTGAAACAGAACACTTGTAGCATTACGGGCATGAGAAAACTTAATTTTAACAGCTTTTTTTTTTTTAAATTTCGCTACTGGCATAGATGTCGGCTACAGCCAAAACATAAATAACCAGCAATGCTGCGAAAATCTCTCTGTGGTCTTTGGCTGTACTCTTTACTAAAAATATTCCTATATCGTCGGTAGAATGCTATATTATTCTATGTCAGTTTTTAGAAAATATTGGCTGTGACATATTTCTGGAAAGGTTATGCACTGAAAGTGACTTGTATGTGAAAATCATTATCGTCGTTATAGTTACAGGCTTTTTCTCTGAATCTTAAATTGCAAGACTATGGTGAAAAATATGATGTGTTTTAGCGGGTTATATGACAATCAACCCAAGACGTGCAATTATTGAAAACAATAGTAAATGTAGTCCTTTACCAAGATTGTTCAAATTATTCCCCTGGGTTTAAAACTGGCCCCGCCTCGGGGTGCACATGGTTTAAATAGACTTGTATCGGGAAAATCCTTTGAAAAAACACTTGTCTTAAACCAAAAGGCTTAGAGCTTAGATATTTAGTATGTGGCATGCTCTAGTTGTTCTCTACCAAGATTGTTCAAACCATGACCCTGGGGTCAATATATGCCACGCCCAGAGCGTCCCTTATTTTACATCGACTTATATAGGAAAAGTCTTTAAAAGTCTTCTTGTCCAGAACCATAAGACCCAGACCTAGGGCTATTAGATATTTGGTATTAAGTATTGTCTAATGGTCAACCATCAAGTTGTTCAAATTATGATCCTGGGGTCAAAATTGACAGCGCCAATGGGTCAACAGTTTTTACATTGGCTTATATAAGGAAAACCTTAAAAAAATCGTTTTTAAACCATAAGGCCCAGAGCTTAGCTATTTAATATGGGGCATGCTCTGGTGGTTCTCTACCAAGATTGTTTAAGTCATGACCCAGGAGTCAATATAGGTCACGTCCGGGTGGTCCTTTGTTTTACACAGACCTTTTGTTTTGTTTTTAAGCAATGGCTAAGAAATTTGGACCACAAGTATAATGTTTGATACAAATTTCAATACTCATCTTGAATAGTCTTAATCATGACTTACTGACCCACGTTTTCGTTTTTGAAGTTACAGCATAGAAATTTGGACTACATGTATAATTTTTGATGCAGATTTCAATACTCATCTTGAATATTCTTAATCTTGACCTACTAACCTAATTTCGTGTTTTTGAAGGTACAGCATAGAAATTTCGATCACATTTGTTGTCGTGGAGACTTTAAAAGAAGAAAAAGCTGTTGTCCGTTTTACGTTGATGCGCGTTACGTAGACGTGACGCCAAGAATGGCGCGCAATTAAATAAACATGTTACTTAACGTGACACTCCGGGGGCCACGTTGCTAATTTCTAAACATAAAACATGTTATTTAGAGTATTTACAAGGCATTAAAAGTACGACTCGACTTAAGTGAACAATTACATAAAGCTATAACACATGGTAAATCACTTTCTCTGAGAAATAACAATCTTTGTTTTTCCCAGAATATGTTATGTCACTTCTGTGGATAATGGTTAAGCTAGAATTTCAGTTAAACTACTATATAATCACATATTACTAAACAAGTGTTACTGTCACTTTAACTTAAAACACTATTTCTTATACTCCAGTACACGTATTACAGTTTGTCCGATCACCTAGAAATTCAATGTTACAGTCACTTAGTAAGTTCTGTGTAGTAATCACTGGGCAAGGTAACTGTAAGGAATCACGCATATCTGGTTACTTCAGCGGATATGGTTTTGATATGGGTCGGGTAGTTACACCTCGTCTTGATCTAACACGGGCTGCTCGAATAAGTCCATTGTTTCCAACGATAACGTCTTCTATCACGCAAAGGGACAAGCGATTTCTCGGTAAGCTGGTGTCCTGTATCTACACGACGCCACCAACCGTAACAGCATCTCCATGGTTACCGGATGTTCTGTGAAACTCTCGCAAAGATGTGAGGTATTGGTGCTTCCATCTCGACAGGAAGTGTTCAAGTGTTGCACACTTAAATCTATAGAGTTTGTCTGCAGAATCATGGGATAGGTCGTCTACTGCGGTCTCCGTGTCGTCTGGATAAACAGGGGAGGTAACTCTTCTTCCATACAGTAGATGGGGAGGGGTAAGTGTTTCCTCGTCCAAGGGGTCTGTAGATGTGTGTGTGTGTGTGAGCGGGGGTCATTTACGATACATTCTACTTCTGCAGTAATTGTTTGAAGAATTTCCATGCTAACCAACGACTTCCCGAGTACTTTTCTGATACAGGTCTTCTTTATGCCAATATGCCTCTCCCACCAGCCTCCGTACCATGGCGCATGCTGGGGAATAAATGACCATGTTATGCCGTGTGTTCCAAGGACCTCTTCCTTCAGGATTTTGGTGGTGGCGATGTACGTCGGGGAGTTGTCCGACATAATACATTGGAAATTGCCTTTCTGCTGAAGAAGCGTCGTAGAGCCAAAATAAATGAGTCCACATTCCTGTTCGATACTATTTCTAAATGGTCAGCTCGTGTATTGGCACATGTGAAAAGGCAAATGTATGATTCATGTAGTTCTCCGCCCGACGGTTTTACTGTTGAAGTTCCGGTAAAGTCTATGCCAGTTACTGTCAAAGGTGGCGCAACCTTCAATCTGTCGCTAGGTAACGGCGGGGGTCAGGTACTCAATATGCTCTTCCTGTTACCTTATGGCACGTAAAGCACGAGCGAACTGTTTTCTGAACACGCTGCGAATGCTCGGAATCTAAAATGTCTTGCGAAGATAATTCTGATAGATGTACTGCATCACGTCCGGAAGATGACGGCACTGTACGTACTTTATCAACTGCCTGGCTGCTGCGTTGTATGGTATACAGAGCTGTGGGTGTGGTTAAAGTTAGGTTCTCTCTGGGAAGAATTATCGCTGATAACGTTTTTATTGTTAGTTTGTGATGATTCGCTGTAAACAGACACAGGAAAGCCTGGGAATTGACATTCAAATTAGAAAGCATTATCTTTTTAAAACTTGCTACTTTCTGTATACTTGTCTGTAAATTATAGATGTACTCATTGTGATCCAGTATCTCTGTCTCGATTTGTTCCTCGTCTTCTTCTGGAATGACATCCATGATTTTCTCATGGCTCTTGGTGATCGTGTGCCTTTCTGCCTCAGAGAATCTTCTGTCGTCTGCAACTCTTCCAATTCAACTGCTTCTTGCTGATTCAACTCGAATTTTGACAAAAGTCGTGTAACTGCAACCTTGTGCCTCTTCTGGATTGATCGTAGCTTATTTGCCATTGCTTATGTTTTTGGTCACGGCACCAGTGTTATGTCAATTGTTTTAAATTTTTTAACCACTAAAAATGACAGATCGTTTTTTACTTTCTCTCAACCAATCTACATTAATAGTAGCAATGCTACATGACATTATTTAAAATTAGTTTTAAATAAAAAGAAAAGTTTCCTAAGCGGAAAATATGGAAACATTTCAAACGAAAATACATGGACAATTTTCTTAATTTAAACTGTTTTTCCGTCTGAGGTGTAACGGGTTCTTAATAAGACCGTGCATTCTTATCGGCGGGATCGTATCATTTGAGGCCATATCGTCTTCATCTGATATACCGTCGATGCGAAAAGCTTTCATATTAACGTGCAGTTGTTCCGCATCCTCGTCGGAAATGTGTATTCCCGTCGAATCTCCAGATTCATACAGGGAATGTACTACTTTATTGTATTTTAAAAAATCTCATCTTTGTCCAAATAATGAAAACCATTACTTCTACAATATTGAAACTTTTTTGAATTACATATTTTGCGTCCGAGTTGATTCACTTGTCTGGAGCGCGCTGTTTCCGATTCTCGGCATAATGCTGGAAAAAGCAACCGGACACATCGGCCATTTTGTTCTGGCAACAAGAAGCGCACTGTTTGCTTTGTTCACAGCATTGTTTTTATCATTTCTAGACATGACATTGTCATTTGTCCCTAAGTGGATTATCAATCCATTTACAGTACTGTCTTAATGAGAAATAACAGACTCTATGACATTTTTACAATTTTCTAAGGATAATTCAGGCACTGATTTATTTTGAATGTTTTGTTCTCTTATAGTTATGAAGTCTCTCTGTGTTTGAATCACCAGTTATGAAATATTCCTTTTTTCCGTGTTCGCTTTGGTGCATTACTCGTGACTTCTCCAGTATGGAAGCGGATTTTGGGGTTTCATCCGTTGCTGAGTTGTCCAGCGTATAAGCAAAAGTATCTGTGTACATGCATTTCTGAGATTCGGAAACTCCTTTTGCATGTGTCCATGTATTTTCCGGGCCCCATGGGCAGGGAATAGCTTCCTCTGTCACAGGCATATTGTTAAGAGATCCGCGATCAACCTCTTCTTCGAATTCAAGTTCGTTTTCCTTTTGACCTTCTATTATTTCAGAGGCATATTCTCCGTACCTCTCATTGGGACATTCTTTTTGACGGAATCTACAGATGATGTCAAACGGACAGTCTTTCTTTAAATGATCACCACCTTTACAATTGTGACACAGTATTTTGTTGATTTTCAGTTGGTTGCAAACTTGATCATTGTAAATCACGATATTTACATTTAGTTCTGTTACTATAAACGAATAATCTAGTTGTAAATCCACTGATATCCGTTTCATGCATTTCAATGGAACACAATTCAAAAGTTCTAGGTACCTCGATCCGTTTTCAATTTCTGCGCCCTTGATTTTTCCATGCAAGATACGTTCTCATTAACTTCTCCAAACTTCGTCAGAGATTGCATTAACACTATATCAGGCATTTTATAAGGTACATCTTTAACTGTAACACTGGTGATGATTTTGTCGACATTTGCTATGTACATAAAATGGTTTTGAACACGTAATTCATGAAGAATGTCCTTGTATTGTTACATGTTCCGAACGCATAGTTATGATACACTCACTTTCTGTGATTCGAATAGACTTTATGTCTTTTTTGTCGATAAATAAGGCAATAGAAGAAAGAATTTCTTCGTCGGTGACGCGTTTCAAGAATTTCATCGAGAAATGAACA
Organism: Mercenaria mercenaria; assembly: GCF_021730395.1. NCBI lineage: Eukaryota > Metazoa > Mollusca > Bivalvia > Venerida > Veneridae > Mercenaria > Mercenaria mercenaria. Next base: position 24,414 of record NW_026461111.1, on the reverse strand, counting down.
GATAATAGTCTTGTAATAAGACCTGCCCCAAAGTCCGCCATCTGGACTAGCAACACAAAATCATAGACAAAGGATCGCTGACCTATTCCTCATTCCAGTGAGCGAAATAAAAGTTTGAAGGCACAGGTTCACCATATGCGATATAGGTCTCACCTTCGTACATCAAGAAACAAATATTCTAGCAGGAAGAGTCCGTAAAACTAAAGTAAAGCCCCAAAAATAAAGGTTTACAGAACTCTACAGAAAACTTGTATCACCATGATCAAGGGGCATAACTCTTCACAAACTTGATCACAATTCCACGGTGTTGGTTTTGTTAAATTTACTGTTAGAAAAGTTCCATTACTTGCTAAATAATAAACGTTTTCTCTTTCAATTGTTTTCTCAATTAAAGCTATCAGTTTTCTTTAATTAATGAGATTCTGTGGTAAATTAGTATAAAGAGGAGAGAGTTACTTATAGCCGAACACTTGTAGTGTTTGTTTCAAAGATTTTTGATAACAGCTCCGAAAGTCTTGACGAACCAAAACAGATTAACATCCGAGTTCTCATACACGTTAGAGCTATACTTCTGTACTTGGTTTTCCATTGCAGTTAGACAAGAAGCCAAAAGAAAAGAACTACTTTTATGAACTATTAGTGCATAAGGTTGAATAAGCAATGAATTGAGCTTTATATGTGGTTTTGTGTAGTTTAGGGATCCAGTAAAGAGTAGGATGTTTCAATTGATTGCCGTCAAGTTTGACACTGAAATTTATACATTGACTTACATGGTTTTTTTTTTATAATATTATTCTCATCTTGTGGCGATAAGTGATAAGTTCTCGCACGTTTCAATTCATTTTGTAATGTATCTGTTAAGTAAATGCGTCATATATTGATAATATTATTTGGAGCTTTGTCTGCAGGAGTCAAAATGAATTCGTATGAAACTTAGATATAGCTTTCTGTAAACTTCGAAGCGAGAACTTAGGTTTAGAAGGTAACAAGGAAGGCTTTAATTCATAGAATTTTATGCGAGTTTTCATGATTTTAAAATATTCTTTTTCCGTTCTGCAAGAGCGTTTGGGTCTGCATTTTCGTTCCAATTATTTTTTTTACCATAGTCATCAATAGAGTTATTTCAGAGAGACACTTATTCAATACCGGTCGGTTGATAACAGCATTTAGACTCTACAATTACAACTGTCTGGAACATTAAGCTCTATGTCTTAATCAGAGACAATTTTGTTATAGTTAAATATTACGTTTCTAACTGGGTTATTGTATTTTTAACAGATAATAAGTGCTTCCGAATTCTTAGACTATTTAGGAATAGAGCTAACCACCGATTAGTCGCTAAAATACTAAGTAAATCGATAAACTCTATTCGGTTATTTAGGAAATATAATTTGTGAAAGTCGTTCCTGATCAGATCCTTTAATCAATATATGTCTTGAGAAAATGTTGCGTTACATCTATTCACCACAAACAGTCATTGTACGAAATATGAAAAGGGTTTACAAGAGTCGAAACATCTTATCTATCGACCGGCTGACTAACAAACTGGTTGACCTTTGCAGAGTTGTAAGCATGATGGCATAAACGTTAGTAGGATCAGAGATAGCTTTCTTGCATTTTATTTAGCAGTGCAAACGTAAAGAAAATAGTGTTTTGATGATGTTAGGATAATGTTTGCTCCTTTATCTTACCCATCTTACCCAATGAAGTTATGTCAAATTATTGTTTTATTCATGAAAATTAACGATATTGAAAATACCTTTGCCCTACCTCGGAACTAAATCCGGAACAATTCACAATTAAGGCGGGCAACAATTTACAGCAAAAGCTACCTCAAGGCAGTTCAACAGCGCACGTGTAAACGATTTCAAAACTATAGCTAATACTAGTAGTATTAAAGAAAAAGTGAAATAACAAAAATAATACAAGTTATAACGGATATAATGCTGGCCTTCTCAATAACTATATCACAATTGATCAGTTTTAAAGTGCTAAGACCATACCAACTGTATTAAAGTGAGCTCAAACAAATTTAAACCAAGAAGCACAAATTTTTAGTGTAAAAGTGACCAAAATATAAAGTTTTCTTCAAAATAAGCTGACGTTTTATTGTGCCCCCCATGAGTGGTTGGGGCATATAGATTTGGACTTGTCCGTGCGTGCGTGCGTCCGTCCGTCCGTCCGAAGTTCGTGACGCGCCTAGCTCAAAAAGTATATGATATAAATTCATGGAACCTTGCATGAATATTTATCATGATATGAACTTGCGCACTTCCTATTTTTCATTTGGCTCCGCCCCTTAATTTTAGAGTTATGGCCCCTGAAATTGTCAAAAATACTCATTTTCACCTTGTGACACGCCTAGCTCAAAAAGTATTTGATACAGATTTATGAAACCTTGTATGAGTCTTTATCATGATATGACCTTGCGCACCTTTTATTTTTTTTGTTTGGCTACGCCCCCTATTTTAAGGGTTATGTCCCCTGAAATAGTCAAAAATGCACATTTTCACCTTGTGACACGCCTAGCTCAAAAAGTATTTGACATAGATTCATGAAATCTTGCATAAGTCTTTATCATGATTTGAACTTGCGCACCTCTTATCTTTCGTCTAGCTCCGCCCCCTAGTTTTAGAGTAATGACCCCTGAAATAGTCAAAAATGCACATTTTCTCCTTGTGACACGCCTACCTCAAAAAGTATTTCATATAAATTGATTAAACCTTGTATGAGTCTTTATCATGATATGAGCCTGCGTACCTTCTATTTTTTTGTCTGGCTCAGCCCCCTATTTTGAGAATTATGGCCGGTGAAATAGCCAAAAATGCACATTTTCGCCTAGCACAAAAATTATTTCATATATATTAATTAAACCTTGTGTGAGTCTTTATCATGATATGACCATGTGCACTTCCTATTTTTTGTCTGTCTCCATCCACTATAATCAGAGTTATGGCCCTTGAAATAGTAAAACATGCACGTTTTCACCTTTTGACGCACCTAGCTCAAGTATTTAAAGTATTTAATATAGATGGTTGAAAACTTGCATAAGTCTTTATCATGATATAAATTTGCACACCTTTTATCTTTAGCTGGCTCCACCGCCTATTTTTAAAGTTATGGCCTCTGAAATAGTAAACAAAATGCACATTTTCGACTAATTATGTGCCTAGCTCAAAAACTATTTAATGTAAATTCATGAAACCTTGCTTGAGTCTTTATCATGATGTGACCTTGCACACTTGGCATTCCTTTTGAGAATATTTGCGTTTATTACAGAGTTATTGCCCTTGAAATAGCCAAAATAGTGGATGTTTTGATTGTGATGCTCATAGCTCAAATAAATATGGCCTAGAATAATGAATCCTCTTCATAAAATGTTTGTTTAAGCTAAACCCCATTAACACTGCAAACATTTGAATTATTGCCCCTTATTTGTGACAAATGTACTAGTGGGGACACACTCTGTGTCCTACAGACACATTCTAGTTTTATTTCATTTATTTATATTTTTTTGGGTGCGGGTGTGTGTGAGGGGGGGGGGAGGGGGTGGGGGGGGGGGTTGGTGGATGGTTGGGTTAAAGGTCACACCGACACAACTATAGATCATATGACGACTTTCCAACGGGAACCGCCGACCTTCCAGCTGGATGACCTCACATGAAAAATTTAACGCCACAAATAAGGCTCGAACCCACATCGGCCACTGAGGTCCTTAGTTTAGGTAACTTTGACGTTAATCAAATGGTTCTTAACGTCGTCACCACTCAGGCTTGAACATCTCACCTCAGACCAAAACCTTTAGCCACTTTACCACGGTGGAAATCGAGATACTTAAACCGGATTGCAGGATGGCATTTTGATTGGGGTAGTACATTTTATTACAGCCCAAGTGCCTTGCTATATATTTCAAAATATTTTGTATACTTTAATATATATAAGAAAAGTCCTCATCAGAGATATGATCTTTGCAGATGACGCTGCGATAGCTTCACACCAACGTGAAGAGCTACAAAGGCTAATGAACATGTTCTCAGAAGCTTGCGGTCTGTTCGGACTCAATCAGTCAAAAGAAAATCCAAAATTCTGAGTCAAAGCACCAATTCCAGTTTCTAGGCTCGACAACTTTCCACATATTTTCACTGATATAGAGATCAACGCAAGAAATGGCAAGGCTTCTTCTATCCTCTAAAAGTTCACCACAAAGTTTTGTAAACAAACACCTGGGCCGTTGGTCTAGTGGTTACACGGTTGACTGTCAATCCAGAGGTCCGGGATTTCAATCCTGGTCCAGACCCTGGAAATTTCTGAGATGCTCTTAAATGTCTCCAACCTAAGCTAGGGGCCTGTACTGGTTCTTTCCAGGAAAGACGGCTTCGCGTGTATCGGTGCTATACACCGTGTACGTTAAAGAACCAGACAGTCTATTCGCAAAGATAAGTTAGCCGGACAAGTCTGTATCTTAAAAGGAGTTCTCTCTATCTATTCTGGGGGCTTTATCTCACTCTGTCCCTCTAGTCAGATCGCTCTGTGTCTGTACTAGTAGAGGATGAATTTTGCGCCCTGTGTAGCTGCGTTTGCTATAGGCAAAGCGCCTTTGAACATGTTTATCATGAAAAAGATGCTTTAAAAATGTGGTATAATAATAATAATAATAATAATAATAATAATAATATTCTGACAGCAGCGAAAAAAAAATAAAGGTCTACAAAGTCTGTGTCACAGTATCCTACTCTGTGGCAATAAATCCTGGACAACGCAAGAAGCACGAGAAAACAAACTCCAGGTGTTAAATCTTCGTACCAGGCATCACTTGGAAAGATTTGGTGATCAGTACTGACGTCCTCACAAGAGCAGGACTTCCTTCATTGAAAACCAACCTTCGCCAACGCCGACTACGCTGTTTCGGTCACGTCCGCAGAAAGGACGCATACCAAAGGAACTGCTGTCCGGGAAAATCGCCATAAGTGTAAAGAGAAGAGGGCGGCCAACCTTTAGCTCAAAGATGTCTGCAAGAGACCTAAAAGCATGGGGCATAAACAGAGAGCCCAGAGAGTCATTAGCAAACGACAAATCTCTCTAAAACAGGAGGTGACTAAGGGATTGAAAGAAGGAGAGAAGACCATCCGAGTCGCGAAAGATGAAAAGAGGTCAGACACAAAGCCAGCCAGTCAAGGGACGTCTTGAAAGAACAGCAACACGGAGCATCTCTCGATGTTTGACAGGGATGCAACAGGGTCTGAGTATCTCGTTTAGGTCTCTACAGTCATGCCAAAAGATGCTCATGTACTTTGACCCGGGGCAATACACCATAGATGAAGTCGACTTGAGATTCCCGAAGACAGCTATCAATCAAGTTTCATACTTAAACCCTTGACTAATGTGCCGTTCAGCTATGGTAAACTGGTCCTTGATAATATACGCCTACGCACACTTCCTGGTTGCAAATTGTATATGTACACAGACTAGTAATTCAGGTTAGCTTAAAATAAATCGGTAGAATTGCCTCCGCGTCATTAAGAATATGTTTGAAAATTAGCTTCCTTTCTTTGTAACATTACAAAATACAAGTTAAGGAACTATTGATAGCAGGTACAGCTTATCAATGTACTCTCAAAGTCACCTAGAATATAATCACGATTAAAGGTAAATTGAGTATGAGATCATAACATGTGTGACAGAATTTAGCTTTGAAGACTAAAATCATGAAGACGAAACGATAAGAATTGACAAAGGAGTGTAAAGCGTGATTAATTTGAAGACTCGTATTCGTAAATGGCACGCAAAGAGATGTTATAAATTTCTATTGTCACGATATATTTGTTTGATGTAAAACATTGCACTCAAAAGGTCATAAACATGATTGTACTGATCAAACTATATCAAACTATACACTGAATTCTATTAGTGTGCATCCAGAGTTTATTCACTACAACAGTATGTCTTAGACATTCACCATAATTCGTAATCTGTAAACTGAAGTTTATGCTATTGCATCGGAGCTGATTATAACTTGTGTCCCAAATTGTTAAATAATCATAATCCCCATAATTAGGAAAATCCCATTTTATGGAAGGAACGTTTATTTGCTTATATATCAATTTACTACTTCCTTTATATTATATAAGTTTATTTTACCCCTTGGCTCAGAAAAAAAGAATAAAGGTGATATATTAGAGCCACATGTTCGTTGGTCCGTTCATCTGTTATTTTCTTTTCATATCTTTTTAACCGCTCGGAAGAATTCCATAAAGAATTCCGTAAAGCTAACACTAATTGTTAACCTAATCAAGACGATGTGCAGATCGAAGAACCAAGGTGAAAATGACAGTTGGACGTCAGAGGTCAAATACATTTACTTTGTGTCAGCTCCTACTTTCTAAATCGCTTTTATAACACTATATAAATTTTTAGCGTCGCCAAGACGTTGTGCAGAACGAAAAACCCAGACAACAAGATCCAAAAAGGCCAAGTCCAAATTTGGAATTCAGAGGTCAAATAGCGTGTCTCTTCCATAGCTTTTAAGCCGCTGGGAATATGCCTATAAAACTAGTATCACCTTTATACCTTATCAAAACAACGTGCATGCCACACACGCACGTCACTAGAACCAAGGTAAAGTTCAAACTTGGAGGTCAAAAGTCAAATATGCTACATTCGTGTCTATGCGTCCGAAGGATCTTCTAAATATTGTTGAAGCATTTCTATTGTTAAAACTGATTTGCTTATGTATTACGATACAGCTAAAAATCAACAACGGACTTAAACCTTTACCCTGCTAATTTTTTAAAATGGACTGCTCCAACATTCAATTTGGGCAGTGCCACTTACTATTCACAGGGATGTTCACTGAAAATTTACTGACAGAATAGTGAACAGTGCAGACCATGATCGGACTGTACGGGTGTGCAGGCTGATCTTGGTCTGCACTGGTCACAAAGGCAGAATCACTTGACGCCAGCAGGTTAAAGGTTAAGCAATAACAAAATTAAACAATTATTGAAGTAGATTTCCTAATTCCATTAGTTAAAACTTTCCGAACACTGAATAAAATCGTCTATTATCCTGGTTTTGTAGGTTTTATTAGCGTTCCTGACGAACACCCATACCAAAAACAAACAAACAAAAAAGAAACACTGTCGAAATAATTTCCAAAACTTGTTGAACACATATACATTAATTTAATACAATATTTTCATTGTAATCCTTTTAAGGAAATGTTCCAAATGTAATTTTAAGAGCTCTGTGTACATAATAATTAGAAACTATTGAAGAATTCTATCGCTAACGGTTTGATAACATAGGGAAGCATATATTCTGCAACAAAGATTACACCAAAAAGAAATTCACATTTATAACAAACTCATTTACTTAACATATGAACCTACTCGCAGTTGTTGCTTCTAATACTTTCCATGTAACCGGCCAGTTGCTCTGATATTTTTGCAGCTGATGATAAATAAATTGATTGGTTAAAGGATTAAAGTATTTGATATTTTCTTAACAAGAAATAGCAGCAACGCTTGCACAAATTGATAAACCCGGAAAATGTAAAAATTGTAGCTGTTTTACTTTTTTCTTGAGGGTGTGCACAATGAAATATCTCTATGACAAATTAACAAGTTAACGTCAAACTAACTCATTAAGTTTTTTGTCTATTTTCTTATCTTAAATATACTACAATGAAATAATCTCTTCATGACTTCCTCAATTCAAATAGGTAAGTCGAGATGAGACTCAAGGAACTCATAATTTTGTAAGTGTTATTTGCAAATTGTGCATAGCAGTCCAGCTGGACATGAAAATTTAAATTAGTAACTGCAGTGAAAATAAACTTATTTTAGGTGCAGAACAAATAAATTTACTGCATTTCAAATGAAAACATATTTTTTACTGAAGTGAAAAAATTTATCTTTTATGAGAACTGCCAACCATATTCGAAAGATCATTCTTTCAGAATTGCCCTATATGTCTGCTAGTAGATAATGACTTAAACTCGATTGAAGGCGTTCTTAATTTTACGGGACTAGTACTTAAGTATGATTCCATTATCTATCAGTTTAAGCTGTTTGATTAACTTAGCCTTGACGAAGGCACTGTGTACCATTTCTATATCTATACGTGTATTTAAGAGTTGCATTATTGTTGGACCAAACAGAAGTTAAATTAGTTAAACGGCGATAACTTTCTCATTTGTTTTTATAAAATATGTCAGTCTAAGTGCAGGCGCTCTTTTTCTTAATTAGATTAAGGGAAACTGTATAACCAAATTAACGGCTTGCCGGTTAATATTCAAAACTTCTGCCTGAGGTTCGTATCTTTGAAGACAAATTGTTTTGACTATTGGCTGATAAACAATTCAATAAGTGCCTTTTTACATGACATTAAAAATTGTTTTTCCTTATTTTTTCTCTTCAAGTTTTGACTTCCGACCGACAAAATGATTGTTGACATTTGACCGGCCGTACAGCACAAATCATAGGCCTGCAATTTAAATAGGGAGACATGTAATAATACAGTCTACACAATATCACTAGTGATGTGAACTGCAAAAGGCTAGAATTTATCAACCCATGTTCTAGAGATTTCCCTCCACAGAACTCGTATCTGACAAATACAATACAATCGAATTTCCAAATCAATAGTTAATAAGTAGATATAACAATGTCACTCTCCAGTTTTTGATGTGTTAATCTTTATATTTTGGCATTTTTCAAAATGACGCCTATACTGGAGACAAATGACTTGGTCAGGTCGCCGCAGTAGTCTAAGGTCCAGATCCAGAAATATTTGATAGTGAGGGAATCTGTTTAGAACGAAGGCGCCACCGGCGACACGTTTAGCGCCGAGTTGGTAAAGGTACAGGAGGGGGTCCTCCGCTCATGAGTAAATGGGGCAGAGGGTCTCCTCGGGAAAAGATTAAAATATAGGTATGAAATGGTGAACTCTTCTGGTGCATTTTTGGGTCTAAATGATTTTCATGAAGTTGTTGTGGGTGAAAAAGTAGGTCACTAGGTCGTGGTGGGTCTTTAAAAGTACATTTATAGGTGACATCTCTCTCTTGCTTGTGCGTGCGCATAATTCAGTGGATATGTTTCGTCTTTTATTGTCTTTTTCTTTTATATGACAAAAGCTGCCGGCGTGTTCAAGCTTTATATTATACTTATGTGAATATATTCATGTACATATAATTGTATAAACTATTTTCCCTGTATGTTTCCACATTTTAACAAGATAAATGATGAAAATGTGTGTTTTTCTTTCTATGTTTTTATATTTCATCTAAGTTTTGGATCTGTTTTCTGGGACTGGGTTACACATGGGTACGGGGTTCATACAACTGTCATTTTATTACAACTGTTTACCAGTGGCTGATCTTAATGAAATTGTCTGTGCTATTTGTTTACTGGTGAGCAGCTATTGGGGTTTCTTACAACGGATTACACAGGTTTAAAAAGTCTATGCATTTTCATTTTTGTTTATTACCAGAAATAGTATATTTCCTATCATGTCTAGCACTGTTATGGCCAAATACCAGAGTTATTTTTACTATTGTTCTATATAGGCACTGTACAATATCGCAATTTTGTCTGCGTTCCAAGCAAAAAATACTTGCACTGTATAGAACTATCCAAGAGAAAAAAATCCAGCCACAAAAAATATGGGTTGACCGGCTCCTTTTTCCACTATAGTAGCTCAAATCATACGCCTATGGTAAATAGTCTTTTCACGGCTGCAAACAGGCAAAATCTCTCCACTTCAAATGACCGGTTTTGCATATTCAGACAATTTAATCATATCAAAATTCACATCTATCATTTCACATTTCCTCTCTTAAATTATGCCTTTTATTGCATATCTTTTATTCAACTTTTCACCAATATTCAGCATCAAACAGAGCTATTTTCCGAGTATGCACTTCCTTATTATCCAAAGGCAAGTAACTGTGGTCTTGTGCCTTATTGGAAAAGCTGAATCATAATTGCAATATTTAAGTTAATAATATTAAAGGGAGACAACTGTACCCGGTTGGTTTTACAAAATGTTTTCAAGATGCAGTCCCTTGCTCTATACTGCACTTTTGTGAAACTAACCCACTCATCTAAAAGTTGAAAAGGTAAAGGTAAGTTTTATTTACCGTCGCTTTGTGAAACAATTAACATAAGCTCTACAGAGCTTTTCTGCGACCCTGTATTAAGAACAGTTAAAACCAATTATACCTCACCCCCAGCAATTTGCTGGTACCCATTTACAGCTGGGTCCACTGAGGCAATCGTGATAAAGTGCCTTGCCCAAGGCACACCGCAGTGGGAGTAGCCAGGATTCAAACCAGGGACCTACACCTCCGTAGGAAAGCGTCTTAGCCCTCTCGACCAATGCGTCCACAATTTTGGTGTGAGATCTTAAAATATATAACTTTTCCTATATTTACCCTAATGTTGATTATTTGATGCTACAACTATTTTTCATCGAATTCTATTGGAAATCGTTGTTTTTCTAATAAATTTAAAATAAAAGCATTCGTCTACGATTTCTGATAAGGGTTTCCCAGTTTATAAAAAAGCGGGATTCTGTTAGCGAGCACATTGCAAACATTGGGTATCATTGAGAAAAATACAGTTATATAGAGTAATGTGGCAAAATTGGACGTAATTATACACAAAATCTATACTAGAGCTAAAATACTTGCGTAATGGCATGTTTTTGCTTATAAAACATTTTTCTCATGAATTATGACAGTTATTATTTTGTATGTGGTGAATAGCATTCAAAGCTTAGTACTGATGCCCTATACAGCTATTTAAGCGTAATGCCGATCAGTAAGGCTAGTTGAGGCGTAATGTATGTATGTAATTTATACCAGAGATAAAATACTTGCAGAGTGATATGGTGTATTGCATAAAAACATTTTCTTTCATAAATTGATGAGAAATATTATTTTATCTATGGTAAACCGCATTATATAGATAACACTCGTAGCGAAATCCGGTGAATTGTTGACGAAAACCTAGTATATATAGGCGTAATATTGATTGTAAATACAGACTTTGTTAAGAAACAAACACTTTCAAAATAAATCTGATGAATAAACTGTTCATTGGAAATGGAAAAATGAATAACGACTTTATGGAATACGAAATAATTTACTAATTAACTTGCATATTAATCCTCATTTATTCCTTGGGTTGGCAGAGTTAATGTTTGATTCTGCCCTTTCCGTATCAACACACTATGTACCCGAATAATCCTAACTATGTTCAGTGACCTTAACCTAGTGCCAATATGGCGGATGTAAAGCCGATACAACTTTGTTTTCTGTGTAATTTTGATGTACAAAGGAATGTTTCTGTTGTTATGTCTGTCTCCATTGATCAAGTGTATATTTATTTCAAAATGTATCATGTTACATATATATCAACCCTTGTGTTTTCAGGTAGAATACCGACGAACAAGGCAAACTTTTCAAAGAATAATTTTACAAAAAATCTTTAAAAATACTTATATGCTTTTGATGCCTCGACTATTTTGTTGTTTGAAAGCAAAAATATACTGCTTTATAGGCCCATTTACACTATGTTGTTAACTCACTACATGTTGACACAATACATGTTCAAATGTGCTGACAGCGAAAAAAAGGGATAAAAACCTAACTTCGAGTTGATAAAAATCGAACTCGGTTTACATGAGGAATGGATAAAAATCTTACACGCGGGAAGGATAAACACCTAACTGACTAGTATTCTATAGAAATGAATGAGTTGACATGTACATGTGCATGGTCTGATTTATAATTGTAAACATTACTTTACTTTATAAGAGATGCTGTCTTCAAACTTTGCCATTAATTCTATTTAATACCACCGATAATCGAAGTTCTGTAACCCCCAACCTTCTCTCCCTCCATCTCTCTCTCTCTCTATCTCACACTATTTCAGAAGAATTACTTTTGTTTCATATCTTGTATATCTTATATTGTAAGAGACTCTATAGAGTTGCTAATGGAATATTTTGATATTGTTTAAATGGGATTAGATTTATGATTAATTATTTAATATGATATTTTTCAGATGATAAGTAGGGAAGAAAAGTGTATGGTGTTTGTGGGGGATGTTTGGGGGATGCAAGGACTGACAGGGCAGGGGTGTGGAAATTCACACATTTTTCACTTGTCCACAGACACTTAAAATCCACCTATCCATAGTCAAATTTCACTCGCTCGGATTTGTAATATTAAACAATCATGAAACTGCAAATAGACTGGAGAGTTCTTTTTTTAGGACAATGAAAAGAAAAGCATATCACAGTAACTGCGGTAAAAGCTGTTAAAATATTTGCCTTTTAAAGTTTTTAAAAGTCTGAAATCGCGTAAGCAGGGTTCGGGATCTTTTGATGCCATACCCGAAACACTGTCCACGCAATTGTGCAAAGCCAGATAAATTCAGAGAAAGACTCTTAAAACGTTCCGACTTGTTTTTAGTCATACTTGCGACCTCTGTTTGCTTTTGATTTTCATTTGGCTGACTACTGGCTCCCATACTTCCTTTGACAGTGACTTATTGTCACAGCAGTTGGACTTGTATTAACAAACTTTTCGAAATACTTTTTTAAGTTGTTTACGTTTCTGATTTTTTATAATAGCCACTGAGTTACAGTGTGCGCGAGACCTAGCCAAAGAACCAATCAGATAATGGAAAGTTACGTTTAAAGACACAGGTGTATGTTTTTTTCTACTAAATCTGCAGCAATCGAGAGGCTGTCAGCAAGTACATCACGGATTTTATACATTAAATTATATTTATCACCTCCAAATACACACTCTAAATGAAATTTTTAATTTCTCATTTTATCCTTGAAAATGTCTCCTTGTCCAGGGCCACACAGAATGAAAAATGCACTTGTCATCGGGCAGACAATCAAGAGCTGGACAAGTTGGACATAGGAATCCCACATCCCTGCAGGGGTGGGTGGGTCAAAGAACTTCGAGCATTGCATCTATAGTTCATACATTAAGCGCAGACAAATAGCTACGTTTTCGTTCGGTTAGGTATTTATCCATTCTAAGCTCGTATTTATCTTATACCAGTCAGGACTTATCCGCAAATCTAAACCCACCTCAAAATCAATGCAGATTTTAAGCTATAAAAATGAATCTCAAACTTTGATACTATTAAACATTGACAAAGGGATGTTTATTGAACTAATACAGTTGATAAGTAAGGTCTTATTGCAATTTCTGGTACTTTAAAACAGTTAGAAACATAAAACATGTTCATTTTGAAGACTTCTTTGAGTACATTTTAATGAATTCCAGCAACATAATGTGACTTGTCGATTGAAATATTTAGTACACAAAACAAGTTATCGATACAGGATATTATGGCTATCAAAAGTTTTACGCTAACATTGCATACTAACATAAAACATGAAAAGAGAAGGAAATGAACTACATATATCGTCTTTCTGTCAGCCATGTTGGCACTGAGTTAGGGTCGCTGAACGGAGTTAGGATTATCCGGGTACATAGTGTGATCAAGGTGTGTTGAGAATTTTTCACAAGATTTAAGTATGAGCTTTTCATAATCATAAGCATCTCTAGGGGTGGTTTTATGAAATCCTTTCTTTTAAGATATCTTAAGGACACTCGCTACAGTTTCGTAATTTTTTTCTCAATAATAGATTTTGATGAAATGTTTTGTATTTAAAGATCATGTTATGATGTATTGAAAAATGAAATAAAACATTGGTCACCAGCTTGGTTTCAATTTAATTTGCCCCTAGATATGGTGCTATTTTAAACATTTTTCAAAATTTCTGTAATCCTAAAATATCTTTCAGTAAAGTACAATAATCAGCATAAATTTGATTATCTAAGCATTTTTATAACGGAAATCAATACATCTATTTGAAATATGCTCAGAGAAATCAAAAGAACATGATTTTGTTAAGAAAGGAATACTTGTTCAGCAGACCCAAGGGCTATTTTTGCATATTTTTGTCAGTTTTAAGTTGGTACTTCTGTTATTTTATCGAGTTTCACATAATAGAATTTAATCAAACTCTGCACATACCTTTGGTTATGTCTACCTAATCTAAAACAAAAAGAAAATTGATAGGTCTCCATATTAGATTTCGCTTAAATCAAATTACAACGAGGTGGGGTGTGGCGGGCATTTATACAACGCAGGTTGGTACGAAATACTATGCCAGTGTTTGAGCAAATGACTTAGAAATATATATATATATAAAATTATCAAACGGCAGATTTCTTAATAAGCGGATTTTAAGGTGTTTCTGAAGCATTTTGATGGCATAGAACGATGAAAGTTTCTGCCCTTTTTTTGACAAAACATATAGTTTACAAATGTACGGTACGGGATTAGAAACAGCTGTGACTCAATGCAGAGTTTGATCGCTGGTATAAATAACAGACTCCAGTATATGTCGGATTGAAGCAATTTGAACTAAAAGTACTTTAAATGTATATATTTTGTTACCATGGTGATACTTACCCTAACCTTTAGTCAGTATATTATACATTGTGTACATTAAATGCATGCGAACATACAATAATTCGTGAATTTTTTCCGTACGCGACATTAGATAATCACTTCCGGGCATGCGCAGAAGTACAAACCACCAAGTCTTCAGTGAGCTACATCGATCCAAATTGGCATGGTGTTGGGGTAAATATCGACCCGTACGGAAAAACTGTAGCGAGTGCCTTTAAATAATCCAGTGTTTTCTCTCGTTTAATATCACACGCAATTTTTCAAACAGAATCTAAAATGTGCGTCAACTTTTCATAGTTGTTATATTATCATACATGTGAACCTTTACTGGCCCTTTGTTGTATGACTGCACTTATTGATTTTATAGAAATATTTGGAATAACAATAGAACATGGTGTCAGAAATTAAAAGTTGAAATTCATTATTTGGATTATCATTGGATTAAAATTATCTACTGATAAGTTCTAAACAATGGAATTAAGGGGAATACAATCGCCACGTATGGACTGGAACTGTTCAAACTTACCGGATGCATATGAGGAATTCGAGAGGCATGCTAAGCTAATGTTTTCTGGACCATTGAAGACGAAAACAGAGGAAGAGCACATTTCCTACTTCCTATTATGGATAGCACATTTTCAGATTACAGGTATCACTACGTCACACTCAATGCGGTCATCCCTATTATTAGTAACAAATATTCGTGGCTCAGATATTTTCGGACAGTAGAGTTCTATAGCACATAGAGTTAATGACTGATAGGATTGCATTTGCACATTCTAATATCACAGAAAATGATGTAACTGGTTAGTGATGCAAATTTTTTTTATATTTACAGCACTAAAATGCATATTTACTGAGATGGTTTGAATGTTTGGTGCATTTTGTATATATCAGATTTTTTGTTAAATAAACATGAATAATATACATGTAATGATCATGTGTATACATGATTATGTGACTTTTTGCCAACATTTCTAGTTAAAGAAAAAGGAAATGCTCATGAAATGTCCTAACAATTGGTTAAAATATGAACATCTGCATGATATTGATATGCAGTATGTACGCTAGTATAACTTAAAAATATAATGTGTTGAATATATATTTTCAGCTACTTAATGGTTGATGGACAAACTTTCTGTCTTTCAGTCTACCCAATTCTAGGACATGTCTGAAATGCATTTATAGTTCTTAAAGAGAAAAAAAAATATGTATAACATCATACAATCATCACACAATCCATTGAGTTTTTATAAACCACACACTCTCCATTTTTGTCCGAATCCTTTAACCATAAACCTGGGTGTTATCAGGTCATTCTAAAAATAGACACAGGGTCTGATTAGAGAATGTACTATTGGAGATAAAAGTAGAGACATCCACTGTACGTGAAAAGACATGTCGGAATATGATTCCAAAAAAATTGAGACGTATTACAATAAATTTCGGACATATGTACAACCTAAACTCAATCCAATATTTGCTCGTTACAAGTTCTTCAATCAGACGCAGGACACGGACACTATTGACTCGTCTGTTACGAGATTAAGAATGTGCGCGAGAGATTGCAGCTTCGTCAATGCCGACGAAATGATAGTTGACAGAATTGCGTTTGGTACAAA
The DNA here is from genome assembly GCF_021730395.1 of Mercenaria mercenaria. Taxonomy (NCBI): domain Eukaryota; kingdom Metazoa; phylum Mollusca; class Bivalvia; order Venerida; family Veneridae; genus Mercenaria; species Mercenaria mercenaria. The sequence goes on along the minus strand of NW_026461111.1, from coordinate 8,282 downwards.
TTCGTCTTAAGTACGCGAGAAGTTGATCAATTGATCAACGAAGCTACATTAACATAAGATAAAGCTATTCAAATCGCTCAAAACATGGAATATTCAAAACAATATTTGAGTTCGATGGCAGGATCTGGGGACAAAGACGTTTTCCACTTTGGGAAGAAATCTGGCCACAAATCCAAACGGGCACCGCAATTGCGGGAAACACGTGACAAGCAAAAGGAGCGGTCAGATGAGGCAGCTTGTCCTAGATGTGGAAGCATTACACGGAGCGGGAAAAGTTGGCCCAGCGAAGGGGAAAAGATGCAGAAAATTCAATAAACTTGATCATTTCATGAAAATGTGTAAATCAAGCAATTCAGTGAATGAAATAAACTGTGATTCGGACTTATCCAGTGACGATCAGGAATTCAGGGAAATGATTTTACTACTAATCGACCTGATTGCGCAATGGTTACACTTGCAGTTGGCAAAAACCCCACCCCAGTCAAAATAGATACAGGTTCCCAAAGTAACTTGATCCCCCAAGAAATATTCCAGAAACTTAATTTCAAAGGCCCCTTGCTACCCTCTGGTGATAGGTTATCTTATTCCGGTTCACGGAAAGGTCAACCTGTCCTGTAAGTTCATGGGAAGGGAAGTGGTAGCTAAAGAATTCAGCTCAGAGATGTTTTTATTCTGTTACGGCTCTCTGAGCTGAAACGAATCCCGTACTGAAACCTAACCAGGAATCGTGCCAGAAGTCTGTCACGCTATAATTTCATCAAACGAAATGCAATGAACTCACCTTTGACTTTAAAATGTTTCTAATCCTTTCTTTCTTTTGACCTGGCATAAAATAATCCATGCAACATGATTTGAACTCAAGTTATACACACAAGTTTCAAATTGGTACCCCTGTCTGCAATATTTTGTCCGCCATTGCAGTGGTCACCTGATCAGGGTACTCTTCATTTGAAAAACCAATAGGCAGTATAGGATCGTTATTTAGTGACCTTTTCCTTAAATCTTCTAAGGTATGTTCTTTATGAATTTTATCGAAAGTGGTGATGTTTATGATTAAAATAAATTCATAAATAGGTGAACTTTTGATCTTGATTTTCAAAAATAACCAAATGCTTTGAACTGTTGCATGACGTCATATATTTCTCACAAGAGACTGTGCGAGATGTTGTGGTTTGATACTGGTTAGTCAACCAAATGGTGATTCGCCATAACTTAATGGACGCGACCATTAGAAAATAAAAACAGCGTCAGTTAAGTTTTGGTAGCCAGAACTAGGGAAGTGGTTACATGTTTTCATGTAGTAGGCAGTAAATATCCAGCTCTGTTAAGCTTGCAGACTTCAATAGATCTGGGATTGATAAAACTGATCTATGCTGTAGAAAAAGAACCTGTAGCTCTTGACAAACAAAATATCATGTCAAACTAACACGACCTATTTAGTGGTACTGGCTTATTCCTGGGGGAGTGCAGCTTGCACTTAAAACCTAACGCACTGCCTGTTGTATGTCCACCTAGGCGGATACCAGTAGCTTTGCAGAACCGGTTGGAAAATGAACTTAAATCCGTGGAGAATAAAGGCATTATCCAAAAAGTAACAAGGCCGACTGAATGGGTTAATTCATTAGTTTGCGTTGAAAAGCCCAACACTGGTAAATTAAGAGTGTGCTTGGACCCCAAAGCACTAAAAGACAATATACTCAGACCTCACTATCCCATGAGGACTATAGAAGACGTGACGACAAAATTAGTACTTCATTGTACAAGAAGCAACGAAAGGTTATTTTTCCATAAAACTGACCGACGATTCCTCGTACTTGACGACGTTTAACAGCCCCTTCGGTAGATACTGTTATTTGAGGCTTCCATTGGGAATCAGGAGTTCCCAGGACATATTTTGTCAGAAAATTGACGAATTTTTCGAGAACATACCGGTCATTACGTTAATAGTATACGGCATTTTGGTCTACGGACGGACAGAAGAGGAGCACAACATATACGTGCGTTAGACAGAGCACGCGAGAAGGGTATTAGGTTTAACGTGGACAAATGTTTAATTGGCTCCCAAGAAGTAAAATACTTCGGTCACGTACTAACAAGTGACGGGCTGAAGCCCGATCCAAAGTCCTTGCAATTGTGGAAATGAAAGCCCCAGTTAACAAAACAGAGTTAGAATCCTTACTGAGTATGATCACTTATCTGTCCAAGTTCGATTCAAAACTGGCAGATATTGTGAGTCCCATGCGTGACTTATTGAAGAAAGACGTTCATCTGGGACAGTATGCAAGACGACGCTTTCGAAAAGGTCAAAATACAATGTCAAAGGCACCAGTTTTAGCATACTACGATCCCAAAAAGCCAGTCACATTACAAGTAGATGAAACTTCCCGTGGCCTGGGTTGCACGTGTTTACAAGACGGCAAGTCCATAGCCTTTGCATCAAAGACCTTGAACACCAGTGAGAGAGGCTATGCTCAAATCGAGAAAGAGACATTAGCCATACTTCACGGCCTAAGGCGTTTCAAGCATTACTGTTATGCAAGACATACTAAGGTTCAATCAGACTGTAAACCAGTTGTCTCTGTCATGAAAAAGAAAATCTGCAGAGCAACACCTAGACTGCAACGTCTTCTGTTGCAAATCCAACAGTCCGACATAGAAGTCGTACATGTTAGTGGAAAAAGTATCCCTGTGGCAGATACATTGTCCCGTACCTTTGTTAATGATACATACCCGGAATTATCAGACGATCTAGACGTTCATGTTCACACGGTTATCACCAGTTTATCGGTAAGAGACAAATACAAGACCTCAGGCTAGCCACACAACGGGAGAGTCAGTTTCAAACGTTGGCACAAACAATTACTAACGGTTGGCCTGAATCAAGACAAGAGTGCCCTAGTTCCATTACAGAATTCTGGAACCATAGGGATGAACTCTCGACAGCAAATGACATAATATTCCGCGGCCAGACATTGGTCATTCCAACCTCACTGCGTAATGAAATGATCAACGCCGTTCATGTAGGTCATATGGGCGTGACTAAAACGCTAAACAGAGCAAAGGATATTATGTTCTGGCCAGGCATGGTCAAACAGGTCACCGACCACGTGTTAGCATGTCCGCTATGTCTAACACACAGAGCATCGAATGTCAAAGAACCCATGAATCCCCACATTGTGCCCCAAAGACCATGACAGCATATCGCCGCTGACCTATTCACGCTTGACGGACGTGATTACCTCATCACAGCGGATATGTACAGCAAATATTTTGAAGTAGACGCACTGCCAGACACAAAAAGCAAAAACAAATCATTAGGAAACTCACAATACATATGGCACGCTATGGTCAAGTAGAAACGCTTAAAAGCGATAATGGGCCACAATTCAGCTCCAAAGAGTTTCAAACATTTGCTAAGGACTGGGACTTCAGACATGTTACATCTTCGCCTGGGTACAGCCAGTCAAATGGGTTCATTGAAAAAGTGGTTTCCATCGCTAAACGATCAATGAAAAAAAAAAGAGTCATGAAAGCAAAACAGACCCATATTAGGCATTTTTAGAATATAGAAATATCCCCTTAGATTGCGGGTATTCCCCGGCGCAGTTGTTGATGGGCAGCCGGTTAAAATTTACCGCCGCAACCGCCGTTTCCTTAACAGAACCCCGGAAAATTTTCCATTTAGCACAGAGTTCTGTCCAAATATTTTCCATCAAGACCCTTCCGATAATATTCGAGATACAATTCAACAAAATAATACTGGAACTTCCCAGACCAATTAAAACCCCATTACCCCAGAAACAAGGTCAGACATAGGTTATCAGACGCGCAGTGGTCGAGTAGTGAAACCAAATAGCCGGTACAACAATGAATCTTTCGTGCTAAACAATTCATATTAGAGTTTAAATGATGTTTCTTCACTTTATTTATTATCTTTCTTTTTTAAAGCAGGGAGATGTAATATTACCATGAACCTTTACTGACCCCTTTATGTAATTCATGTCTGCGCATGCTCACCTTCTAGAAATACTTTAGCGCCACATGTTAAGGCTTTGCAGAATAAATTAATATCTTGTGCTGAACACTCGTCGTGTATTTGATCATTTTGTTGTATGACTGCACTTGACTGATTTTATAGAAATATTTGGAATAACAAAAGATCAATAGTAAGCAATATATCTTGAAAGTAGATGCGTAATGATGCAAAATGAGAAAAATCTTCGAGGGTTTTCATCATTATTATTATTTTATTATTATACAATGTATAAGTCATGTGAAGTCATTTTATAATTTTACGATATATATATATATATATATTGGTATAATAATAAAAAAACTCATATTTGGTTAATTTAAGGGCCCCTATATATTTTGTATATAAAATTTTGACCCACCAATCAGTTATAATCAAACAGACCCAGTTATCGGTTCCTAACATATTATGCTGGTTGCATAGGGTGTGGAAACGCTAAATGGTACAACTTCGCAAAATAATACAACTGACGTTAAATGATACAAAACTGACGCGGCATGTTCTAATCTCTGGCCTGGCCTTGCCTAGCCCGATGAGCTGCTCAATTTTCTACTGGGCCGGGCCAGACTAGGCAGGCAAGGCCAGATTTTATTGTACATTTAGAAATGAATGTCATTAAATCTAAATATACAATTACAGTATCAGGCAGTATTAACCTGTATTGTTTACTTGCTGCAGGTCAAACAGAATGAGAAACCAGGTCTCTGGAGAATCATTAATTAGCCATCATTTTGACATCTTATTTGAAATACGGATTTGCACTGAAGAAAATGGTGAAACTAAATGATAACTACCCGTTTTTTCTGTAATCAAATTTATTTAAAGTCAACGTTAACACTTAGATTTAAAACTAATGGCTTATTTCATTAATAAGTTTATCTGCTGCAATATAACTGATTATTTGCATGCATTGAAAGCATCTCTTTGGGAATTGTAATTACAGGTTGTGTCCCTACTATCCTTAGCTGACCTCTTAATTGTTCAGTTGAACTTTTAATGAGTGTTTGGTTTAATCAAGATAATGTTCAATTTAAGGATGATAAATAAAAATGATATTCATTGCGGAGCTTCTTAAAAGTGGTCAGGGTGTTGGCATTTTAGATTATTTGATATTTTTTAACACAAAATTTTTTGGTGTATCTTTTCACTTTCCTGTGATAAAGTCACAAGAAATATTACAGAGCTGAAACCATCCCCCACCATACCACCGGCGCCGGCATTTTTCTGTTCATCTGTCTGTCCAGAAAGAAGTAATGGTTTTCACTTAGTCTCTAAATGCCCCTTCACAACTCTCTCCCATCTTTGTTTCAGTTATTAAAGTTTTTTGAGACGAGTCCTTTTATTAGCTCAGGTGAGTTTTTCTGATCGCTTAATGTCCGGCGTCCGTCGTCTGTCGTCTGTCTGTCTGTCGTCTGTCAACATTCAGCTTGTGTATGCGATAGAGACTGTATTTTTCAATTAATCTTCATGAATTTTGGTCAGAATGATTACCTTGATGAAATCTATGCCAAGTTTGAAAATATGTCATCTGGGGTGAAAAACCAGGTCACTAGGTCAAATCAAAGAAAAAGTCTGTCGTCTGTCAACATTTAGCTTGTGTATGCGATAGAGGCTGTATTTTTCAATTAATCTACACCACTAGTTGGGTGGGAAACACTGAAAAGCGTTTCTGAAAATTCCCGAGTAGCTGCCGGGGATCGAACCCCCGACCTCAGGATTGGAAGGCAAGTGTGCAAACCACTGCGCTATCCGTCCACCTTACCCTATTTTCAACAAGTTAGACAACACAATGTAAATAAAATCTCCGCTGAAAAGGCTCTAACATTAGTGCAAAAATAACAAATAAATAAAGCAAAATATAAAATTAATGTAAATCTAAGGTATAATTACACCAAAGAACTCAACAAGTTGTCTGAAGTCAGAGCAACAAGAGCCTAATTTTAAGGGCACGACCAAGAAAACTGTAATACAAAAATCAATTCCCTCCGTCCGTTGTATGTAGGATTTAGGAGAAAAGCATCATCGATAATATGTAAGGGTAGATTTCTCGGAAGAACAGAGCACCAAAAACACAGCCCAAGAGCCACGCATTTACATAGTAGGCCCACAACAAAAAGAAGCTGTAATAGAAAAATATTTCAGACGGGTTGCTTTAATCATCCAACAAGTACATATTAATATAAGCTAAATATTTATAAAGGGAAATGAATTGGTAAGGGGCGAAATTGGTTCTGGGTGGAGTCTTACACTTTATTAGTCATCGCACCATCAAATAGGAAAGCATAGCAATTAACAGTAGAGGGGTCAATTACTAAACATGCACTGTGCTTCACGATTTTCTCAGTATTTGATTAAAATAAGGGCTATGTTTAATTTTCCAAATTTTATAAACTACATCTCCATAGTGTGTAAGTACAAGTTTTAAAAGTGTTTTAGGTTCGTATTGTATTTTATAGTAAAATTTACTAAAAGCTTTCATAGCTTATGATAACGGTAACCCTGTTGTAACAATTTCATGGTGATATGAAGATTTCTGTCATTAAAATCATCTATCTTTGAGCAAGCTCTTGCAAAACGAATAAGATGGGGAAAATTGACAATTTCAAAATTAAAATCGTCCCTTTTTCATATACTATTGTTTCTAGACTATTATTCACAATTGCTAAATTTAAATCAAACAATGACGCTTCTAAATCTGAAGTATTAGCCTTGTTAAGCTGTAACTCTTTTGGGTAAATATATTTAACCATATCTGAAAAATATTGGTTGACCATATTTAAAATATCATCAAGATACCTTGAGGTTCCATTAAAAGCTTCAATACATCCATAATAAGTCTTGAAAGAAGTAAAAACTCACTACAAAAAGGGAAAATATGGAGAGAAAAACCTACGCCCCACCCCCACCTGAAAATTGCAGTCAAAGTAAGTTTATGGTAGGAATTGCAGGAGGAGGTACACTATTACGGGTCCAATACCTTAATGTCGTCTAACATAACGACTTGTATTATAGACAAAATAATGATGGATGCTCCATATTTGACAAAACGTGGTGAAATACCATGAAGACCTGTGGCTTTACTAACACTGAGTTTGTCCAAGTATTCCAATATTTTGTTTTCTTTAACAATGGAAAAAGAACAAATAGTGTGGACAATACAATAAAGTAGAAATTAGCAACAAAATCTTGACCAAACTGTCCCAATGGTTTTGGCAATTTACTGAAAATATTTGATGCAATATTGCAAAACATATTGAAATGGTTTGTAACATTTAATTTATCAAAGATAATGTCACCATTTATATTCAACTAAATATTTCCAGAGGAACTTTTAACTTTTTAAGACGGCATACCTAATTCATTGAGAGTTTTCCACAAGGACTTGGTCTCATTTTCATTATCAACAATAAGATATCTTTCATAAAAGTATTTTAGCAGAGTTTGTAAGATGCTGATTTTAATTTCTAAAAATTCTAAACTTTTCATAATGTTTAGGGGTTTTGACTTTCTTTATTAAAGGCTTTATCTCTGTCCTTAATATACTGTAAAAGTTTATCAGTAACCCATGAATCAGTTCTTTATTTACTTCTTACTTCTTTCAGTGGAGCAATGTTATTGATCACTGACAAAATATGGATTTAAAACTGGACCATGCATCTATAACAGTATCACATAAAAGCACTGGTGACAAATCAGTGTTACTAAATTCATCTAAAATTCCTTTTTATTATAGTTTTTCAGGGATCTCACTTTGAGGGTATTGTGCTGGTTTATAAAATCTTTAGTGGTTTGTACAGTATATAAGTGAACAGTCACTGACACCAATAGGAAGAACGCCAGATTGCGAGATTTTCTCTTTAACTGTAACTGTAACCGGAATTAGATCAATAGTAGACGGAGAATTACCTATTCTAGTAAAACGTTGTTATCCTGAGTAAAATTTAACATTTTGATAAAGACTGTAGAGATTTTGATAAAACACATCTCGAACCACTAGAAACATCTGTGTTAAACCACCTAAAATAATACATTCTTTCTCATTAAAACAAGAATTTGATGAGCACACATTTCCTAAAATATCATAAAAGTTAGACTGCCGTAGAGACAACCAGATATAAAATGTTCCATTTTAGGCAATAGTATCTCAGTCAAAAAAAGCTTTAAGTTTATCGTGAAAATATCTTCTGATGTACACACATTTATTACATACCTAAAATTATTTTCTATTTGGTTCCAATGGACCGCGATC
>NW_026461110.1:0-1424 GCF_021730395.1 Mercenaria mercenaria | reverse complement strand
GATCTCGTTTTTTTGTCACGGGAGGTTGGCGAGATTTGCTCTATATGCCTTTCAAGTTGCCAATCTATTTATTTTATAGCTCTTTGCATTTGCATAGCATTCAGAAGCCCATTTCACTAAACATTGCTAAGTATATATATGGTATCCCTAGGTAGAAATGACTAAATTATGGCAACAGCGATTCGAAGTTATAAGTGGAAATAAATCTAAAATATTAAATATTAAAATATATGTGGACGCAGTGGTCGAGAGGTCTAAGACGCCTTCCTACGGATGTGAAGGCCCCTGGTTCGAATCCTGGTTACTCCCGCTGCGGTGTGTCCTTGGGCAAGGCACTTTATCATGATTGCCTCAGCCGACCCAGCTATAAATGGGTACCAGCAAATTGCTGGGGGTAAGGTATAATTGGTTTTAACTGTTCTTAAAATAGGGTCGCTCAAAAGCTCTACTGAGCTTATGTTAATTGTTTCACAAAGCGACCTTTATTCTGATAATGCATTTTCATTGGCAATTCAATGATCTATTCATGAATATGTAAAAACGATGTATTGTACTACTTGCTGAAGCATTAATCCAAATTTACGTTTTATGAAATCTGATTCGGAGTACACTGTATTTGTTAAATCATGATCCAATATTTCATAGATGTCATCCCTCTAGAAGCTGTTGACCAGAATAAAAGACACACAAATGATGTAAATACTTGTATTCAGCACCACTGTATCTAGATTTTTAAATTTCAAACATTACTGGTACTGATGATAAACCCGAACAGAAAATGAGGTTTTTTACCTGTAACTTTTTTATTTCTGCGAATTGAAATCAATGGTCGGTATCAAAATAAAGCTTAACCTTTGCTAAAATCTTTACATAATTCATATTTATATTTAGTAAACAAACTCACACGAAGTGAGGGCCTGAAAGGGGTATGTAAAAAGGGGACTTTATGAACGTTGACTGATGATAAATTCGAACCCTTTGTCATTTACAAAAATTTCTTGGTATTATTATATTGAAACTTTCCCCAAAAAGCTGCAACAGTCATTCCTGATCAAGTAATGAAAAGTTAGCACATGTCAGGCCTTCATGTTTCGGCAGTGAGCATGCGCAAAAAAACACCCTCTTCCCCAGTAATTTTGGATAAATATTTTTTATACAAATTTATGTAAGTCATTTATTTATACAGAATATTTACCAATTTTGTTTTTGTTTACACCAGTTGGTGTTGTAAGTGGAAAGTATTAGATGGTGTGTTCAATTTTATAAATAACCGATTGCAATCGAATATTTCCAAGGTGTTCGACTTTATCATCTGTCCGGGTTTATCATCAGTACCAGTACACAGTAAATGGCGGACGTACCAGGAAGGGGAGTAACTCTTTCAATCCTTCAACTTCAACCTTTAGTGATTTATGATTTAGTAA